>NC_072735.1:57189951-57452451 GCF_026930045.1 Uloborus diversus
TATCCGCGCACGGTGTGCGCGCGTGCGTCTACTTTATCTAGCATCTGCCCAACATTTAGGGAGACATGACCCCCCGCATGAATGTAAGAAGATTCATAGATATTGAACTCAAAAACGTCGATTTGATGATGTTTTTTGCTTTAATAAGTGATACTTGAAGTGAATGAACAAATGTTCACTCTTTAAGTGAAGTGTTACAGATTTTTTAAAAATTAATCTTATTGCACATCAGAAGAGTAGCAAAAGTCTAATTCAAAACTTTATCAGTTAAGACCTAATAATATTTCTTTTTTTTAAATTAAATTACGGATTATGAATATTTTAGTTATTTATAAAATAAACAATTTATTAGACCAAAATATTTTAGTTATTCTTTAGGTAAAAAAATTCCCCCTTAATATTCACAATATTAAAATTATTCATTAAACAAAAAAAAAATCATTAAGGTCTAAATCACAATATTTTAGCCTTTCATGAACGAAAACTCGTTGAAAAAACATCAAATTATTCCTTGTATCAAGTCTCCCTAGTTAGCTTCAGTCAAAGCTCAATAAGTAGCTTTCTCTTGTTTACCTTAAATATTTAGCAACTTAGATCAACAAAGCAAATCATTAGGCCTAAATAACTACATGTTATCTAATCAAAAACAAAAATTCATTGAAAAAACATCGAATAGAACAAAAACATCAAATTAGTCTTTGTGTCAAGTCTCCCTAGTTAGCTTGGAGTCAAAACTCCCTAGTTAGATTTTTTTTTTTTTTTGTACCTTAAATTTTTAGCAACTTAGATTAAAGTTACATAAAACTACTGTATATCAATAGTTAGCTAGAAAGTGACTAAAACATGTATTCTTTTAAAATTTGTTTCCCTTAAAACTGGAGGATATAATCTAAAAAATTCCAAAATCTTCAAAATTTTCTTTTTATGTACAGTATCATTTAACACTGAATTTCTTGAAAGTCACTGATAATTCTGAAATGGCTTGTCTCTGCCAAATACTGTTGAGTGATTGGTCAACCAATAATATGACTAAAATTTTCCCTAAATATACTTTTCATGGAAAAAATCCTCATTGGTCAAGTCTCCCTAAGGATCAAACCTCCCTAGTTTCCCATACACTTTACAGAGCATATTCTGCATAACCTTGCATTTCGTAGGTGAAGTTATATCATAGTGCATAGTGGTAGTTACATTTCTTCTCACAAAAGTCTTGTTCTACATCTATACCAAATACTCTAAGATATTAGAACAACATCTGAGAGTAATAGAAAATTATTTTTTCATATTGGAATCTATTATTTCAGAAAGAGCGTAAGTCCGACGGATTTCCGCAGTACTAACGCCCTTTCTGCAAACAATCGATTCATTTGAGTTTTAATGTTAAAAATCAAACAAGATCATGCTCTCGAATTAAAATAGAAGCATTACTCACATTTAAAACTTAGTAGTACTATCCCGGGGTTAACACAAACCAAGATTTTAGGTGGACCCCCATTTCACATCCACATGAACGAACCTACGGTTTTGAGTACAAAACATTTCTGAAACAGCTTAGGTATCAATAAAAAGCACCGAAATGGCGAGGAAAAGACACTTAGTAAAGCATAAACGTTATTAATTAATTTCATAAGCAGTAAAAAAAATAATATTTGAAATATTTACTTTTAAGAATTTTTACGAAATAAAAGCTGAAAGTCTGTCTAGATCTCTCGTCAGGATGTCTGGATCTCTGTGACACGCATAGCGCCTAGATCGTTCTACCGATTTTTATGAAATTTGGCACAAAATTAGTTTGTAGCGTGGGGGTGTGCACCTCGAAGCGATTTTTCGAAGACTCGATTGTGTTCTTTTTCTATTCTAATTTCAAGAACATTTTCCCGAGCAAAATTATCATAAGATGGACGAGTAAATTACCAAGTTATCATAACGTGGAACCGTAACATGGGCAAGCCAATTGGCGAGAAATTTACTATGCATTATTTGTAAATATACCAGGCGAACCAAAAGACCTTTTAATTTTCTACAACGGGCAAAGCCGTGAGGGTACCACTAGTAAATTAGTAAATAATAAATCGAAAAGATTACTGAAATAGTTTGCATTTTATTCATAAACTGTTTGAACAGAATGAGGACGGATAATAATGTCGACGGTTTAGACGGGGGGGGGGAGCTTATGACCCGTATGACCACCATCCCCTTGTATCTGGTATCCGCCCTGATAGAATCAGCTTCAACAGCTACTCAACTGTGCCATAACATAAGTTACAAGTTATAAGTTACAAGCATAAAGTATTGGCTTTCTGCTTTTAAAGTCGCAACATGCCGATCTCAGTTTGTTTTTATCAGAACTTTTTTTTTTTTGTCACTCTAATAAACTTTTCCAAATGATTAGAACAAACTATAATAACTGAGAACATATTTTTTAAATTCGCTTGAAAGAGCATCAAAATTATGTGAAAAAACAACAATTAAATATGTCTAGTATTGCTCAACACTGTTGGGATTCGAATCCCTCTTTTGATTTTAACTCTTATCAGATTATCCAAAAATGCCCCAATTCATCAGATCTTGACTTTTGGGAATCCTTTCATATTTTAAGGAACAGTTCTAACTTAGTTAACGATCTTAATGCAGTTCCATATTTTTCTAACATTTGGCTCCCATATCTTTAATACTGTCCTTTCCCCATTCCCTCCCCCCTTTTTTTCCATTCATTTTTATCTATCTTCCTTTGTTTATTTTTACCTTTTTGTCTTCATTGACAACCCCCCCCCCCCCCCCCCCCAATTTTCTTCTATTTATCTTTATTTTTCCTTTTTCCGAATATTTTTTGTTTCTGTTTATTTTATTTCATGGTTTTCCATTCAGCTTTTCCTTTCTTGCTGTTCACGGTTACTGACAATTTCTTTTCTTTTTGTTTAAGCTTCGGCTTAATCTTTGTCCAATTGAATTCTTTCTTTCTGGGTTCCTTGGCCTTTGCTTGCATTCCTATTGGTTCCTGATCGGTTTATAACGTTGTCATTGGTGTTTGGCTAATCCGCTGTTTTTATCTTTTAAGCTGCATGCTTATCTGCTCTTGGCTTTTGTCGGATGTCTTTTCATCCATAAGCTCATTATTTTTTGCATTGAAAAAGGCGTTCCCTGTAACGCCGAAACACGTGTCTGCTGTAATTTACAAATTTGTGCTTCTACTTACGTTGTTTTGTCTTACTTTACTGTTCAGCACAAAGGTATTTATTTATCTTAATTCCACTCATATTCATTAACATGAACTTGGCTGTACCATATTTTGAAATAATACTCTATTATGAAAAGTTAGCAGTAATCACATTCAATTTTGCGTAGTATAATACGAACAAATTAAGACCTCGTAAATTTTAGCTAAAAAGTAATATTACACCGATTTCTATTACCATAATTTCATATCACATGAACCTTTTACATCAATTATAATGACTGGAGTGTATAATAAGCTGCAATTGAGAACATTGGATCTCAATCTGGTTCTTTTAATTATTTTTACTGTAACTAATTAAGCAAACCTATATTCTCAAAATAAATCAAAAATTCCATCAGAAACAGAATGAAATTTACGAATAAACTGCTTCCATGTACGTAGAAAGATAGTTAATTTAATCGTACATAATTCCAGTTTACAAAACTACTGAAATAGTTCACTTATCGTAAAAATTGCTCAGAAATGAATAATCCCACCCTATAAATAAATTCCAAGCATGCTAAATTCAAATGCTCCCTATTCATTTATTTGTGCCTCAAATACATTAACATACAGTCAAAGGTGCCCGGAACCTACATTTTTGGGAGGGGGGGGGGGGAATTCTCAATTTGTCGAATAAAATTCGGAATTTTACCGAATGTAAAAAAAAAAGAAAAGCACGTACACGCAAACAAACACACCAACCAGTATCGTATACAGATTTCGCCCCCCCCCCTTCCATAAGATTTTTTTTTTAATTTAACGCTGTTATTTTTTTGGAGAGTTATTTTTTCAATCCTCATACTTTTGCGCCCCACCGTACCGCGGGGGTTAGGGGTTGCTATGTAACGCCATTGATACCAACATTTAAAGAAAAAATACATTAGGCTAATAAAATATTTTTAAAAAACTGCCCCAATATTGCAATACTCTATTTAAATTTTTCTAGTCTTCAGTCAAAATTTGCCGAATAAGAAAATATTTTTGGAGGCCATGGTGACCTCCCATGGGGAAGTCTTACTTAAACCTCAATGATCATTAAAAGCAAAACAGAATAATTTGCATCCGACTCCTGTTGCGTCAAATTTAATCAACAGGACTTTCTCATTCATGTTCTCGGAAATGAACTGCAAATTATCATTACATGTTGTAAATACAGTTGGCCCTTATTAATCCAAACTAATGGAAGATTCAGATCGACAGAATTTAAAAAAGAGTATGGATTCAACAAAATCCCCTAAAAATTGAGCCAAGGTGCATAAACAAACTACTGTACACAGTAAAAATTGCATTTTAAATTCAAGAGAATGAAAACTAAAACTGTATAATAGAAAATTGCAAAAGTACATTACAAAATACCTTATTGTGCTGACTCGCCTTTGATTTATGCTGTTTGTGCATCTAAATGGTGACCGGATTAAGCGAAATCCGATATAATCGAGTCCGGTTTACTGTATTATCAGTTATTTATTTTCTATGAATAGTATAAGGAAATGTGTTCCTGTTTAAAATTACATTCTTAGAGGCGGTGAAGGGGGTTGCAAAGGCTTTGCAGAAAATACACTCGCGTATTATATTTATACAGCTACAAGAAGGTAACTTTATAATTCCATTGCTTCCATACTCCTTCAAGCAAGACAACACATTAAAGTTTCACCCGATTTTGGGGGAGAGTGAAGACCTGATTTAAATGTCACTGAACTATTGTTTCTAAATTTAATTCCATTCGAAGTATTTATGTCTTTTTAAGAACAAAGATTTTCAGCGAAAGTAGAACATTCTATTACTTCCAAATTTGCAGTTACATAGTCCGCTAGTCCTGCCTCGTTCAACCGACGATATAAATCCAGAATTTCCTGTCCAATTTTACAAGTTTTAAGGTAGGACAAAAATTATAACTTAGGACAAACCATTTTTCTCCAAATAGTATTTTTGAATACTTGAAAAATCCTGAAATAGTTAAAATGTTCCATCGTAATTTCAATTATGTTCCACATTCTCAGAAAATAAACACAATGACACAGAATCGCAACAAAATCTCGTTCCAAAGAAGAGTACTATAAATTACGTCTACATTCATAATTAAAATAAGAAATGCGATCAAAAAACAACGGTCTAATGTCAGTAGAAAAATATCCACTTACCTTGTGCTGCTGAAAACTCATCCAACTTAATACCAGGAGACTCGTTTAAGTCGATACACACAGCCTTACACTTGAATAGATGAAAATATGTTTTTAACTTCATTTCTATCAACAGTCAATAACAATTACGTTGTATTCTTCTTGAAAAGTTTCCTCCTTGCATTTTTAAGCTATCACGCTTCTATTAACAGCGTTTAGCCATTAGTATTACTTAGCCACCTTTAGAACCATTTCAGTTTGAAAACTAAACGATATCCAGGCATAAGTGCAGCTGCGATCGTCACCGAATCTTGTTAACGCAGAACCGTGTAAAAGTTTCATTTCAATCACAAACCAACAGATTTCACAATCTGAAATTTTCATTCCTGCTCAAAGCAGTTCATGTTGCGTTTGAAAGCTATTACAATGTTCTAACGTTAAGGTGAAGTTTTGTGGTTTTTCAATAACTACGCCATTTTGACTCTGACGAACTAATAGCTTAAGTCCACCTAACGTATTCTCGTTAGTCTCTGGCAGTAGGACAGCCAGTTTCTAAAAAAGTAATTACGTGAACTTACTAAAAAAAGAATATTTTCTACAGACTTGCTTAAAACTTAAAAGGACACCAGATTGAATGTTTGTTTGTATTTTACTATCAAAACTCTTGAGGTTGACTAGCAAGCAGAACGAATGTGAGAGCAAAACTTCACGCATGCGTAGGGGAAACTTGGGAGACTTGACCCGTAAAGATTTTTTCCATGAAAAGTATATTTAGGGAAAATTTTAGTCGTATTATTGGTTGATCAGTCACACAACAGTATTTGGCTGGGACAAGTCATTTCAGAATTATCAGTGACTTTCAAGAAATTCAGTGTTAAATGATACTGCACATAACAAGACAATTTTGAAGATTTTGGAATTTTTTAGATTATATCCTTCAGTTTTGAGGGTAATGAATTTTAAAAGTATAGGGTCTGGTGGGGTAAAGTGGTCATAAAATCGTAGGCTTTCAACTTTGTGGTGGATGATAAATACAATAAATTCTTTAAACACTTCAACGTTTTTTGTTGTTATTTTACATTGCATTCTTAAAGAAGACGGTACATTGAATTTTAGGAAAAAAATATTGATTTTAGTAGTTTTATGGCACTTTCTTTTCCCTATGTTTTCATGACCACTTTACCCCATAGGGTGGGGGAAAGTGGTCATAGCATGGGGTAAAGTAGTCATAGTTAAAAATAGATGCAGAACCATCATAAATATCCCTAGTACCTGTAGTATATTTCGGTTGTTTTCTGAGTTCCAAGTATATGCGCGAGTACATGAAAGTATACAGGAGTATATATGTGTCGTTTTATACATGAGTAAATACGTTCCTATGTGAGTAGATACATGTATACATCAGATACATGCATGCACGTGCCTACTCAAGTATATACGTGTATGCACGAGTATCTAAGCATATAAGCATGTAAACGTGATTACCTACAAGCGTTTACACGTGTCTGCACAAGCATATACGTATCACGTGTATATACGTGTCCAGTGCATAAACGAGTATATACGCGTATAAACGAACATCATACGTGTGTATGCACTTGTATCACGAGTATATACGTGCATACTTTAGTATATATGTGTATAGTAGACGTATATACGCATATATAAGTGTACATACATATATGAGTATACACGAGTTAATTCGTCGATACATCCAGTGCGTGTTTCTACGTGTCTACTACGTATGGAATCACGAGCATATACGTATGTATACGTGTAAATACTAGTATGTACCTGTATAGAAGAAAAAACGTACATTTACGTGTATACACCAGTACATGTATGTATACACGAGTATATACGCTTATATACAGGTATGCCTACAGAGTGAATCCATTCTCTTGGGCACAAGTCTAAGGGGTGTGAGAGGGCAGGCTAAGAAGCAAAGAATCATAAGGAATTTATGGTCGCTGACGTATTACATGCACACAAAGCCAGAAAGTGATAGATGCATAACAGGTCACAAATTTGTTGCGCAAAAGATGATTTTACCCAACATTTTCAAGAAATATTCAGACCGGTTGTTAAAAGTTACGTCCTGTAGTAGCTCTAATACACGCATCGCAACAAAGGCGCAGCGACTGATGAGAGTTTTTCAAAAGTCTCGTTATTGCAACAGAGAGTGCTTTGTAATTGCGACGCATGTGTTACAGCTGCAGGCCGTAAATTTCATCAGTTGCTTTAAAACTTTCTTAAGATTTAAAATGTTGTGTAAAATTGTCTTTACGTAATAAATTTGTGACCTGTTTTGCGTACATCAGTTTCTTGCTTGGCGTGCATGTAGCGCGTCAGCATTAAGTTTGTGACCATATTTTCCTTATGTGATTCCCGCTTCTTATCATCCCCACTAACAACTTTTAATAATTTTAAGAGTTTAAATTCACCCTGTATGCATGTATATCATATGCTTGTATGTAAGTGTCTACTCGAGCACAAATGCGTATATACGTGTCTACCTGAGTATATAAGTGTTCGTGTATATACGAATACAAGCGAGTACATACGTGCATAGTCGAATGTATATCTGTATAGATAAAAAATATTTGCAGATACCCATATGCCTATTTATTAATGCATTTAAGTGAATACGTATACAGTGGCTCCCAAAAGTCTTCGTACACCTACGACTTTCAACGAAATAGGCCCCAATCCATTGGTTAGAATCGGTATTTCACTAATAGGTATTTAACTATAAGCTATATGATCAATTTTCAACAAAACTACATGACAAGTTTTTAAAAAATATGAAAACTTAATTTTTTAAAAATCAAAAACCAAAAAGTGCCGGAAATTTTATCTCACAAAAGTCTTCGTACACTTTATAAAATGTCTATGTATTATTGAATAATCTAACTTTTGATTAAGTTATTAATTAGTAGAATATCATACAGTATTCATAACACCTTTTAAACGTCTGGGAATATATTTCATTCTTTTTCTTTCCTTTTTTTTTTTTTTTTTTGCGTAATTTCTGAGTAAGTGTTCACCCTCACTTCGAGTCTTACTGTTTCTAGCTTTATTTTCGTTTTAAAGCCCAATTTTCGTAATCTAGTCTCCAGATATCTCTAAATACGTTACATTAAGTTAAAATCTGGAGATTGAGAGAGTATTTTCTAAACTTTAGGACAATTTTCGAGGCACTAGACGCAAACGTTGAAAACCGTGTGCTTCTTAGCGTTATCTTGATAGAAAAACAAAGTTGTTTCCAATAACCAAATTTTTGGCTAAGAGTTCAAAATTGGTTTTTAAAATATTTAAAGGAACAGCATGATTCATTATTTCATCAAAAAATTACAAACTACCAAGTCCTGATGCTGATATGCACCCTCACACTAGAACACCTCCACCGTCCTGATTAACTGATCCAAATAAGTTCTTGAGATTAAATTCCTAATTTTTTCTTCTACTTACAGTTATACAACAATTTAACCAAAAATGTTAAATTACTTTTTATCTGTAAGTAAGACGTGATTCTAAAACGTTTTTAGCTTATTTATCATTGATTTTTGGGACGAAAATCGTAAGCTTTCTGTTTTTCGCATGGCCAAGAAAATTTCTGCGGGAAGAGGTCCCATTTAATCCAGCTAATCAGAGAACTTGACGAACAATTTTAGGTGAAAATTAAATGTAAAATGTTTCATTTAACTCTACAGAAACTTTTACAACACTCAAATGTGTATTTTCATAATTTTTTTAACTTTAAATCTCCGGTCACGTTTTGTAAACTTTGCTGGTTGACCTTTTCTTACCTTGTTTTCAATCCGATTTCTTTCTTTAAAGCATTTTATCAAGCACTTTACTAGACAAACAAATAAATTAACTAATTTAGAGACATTTCAAATCAATTTACCACTGCTGTGGGGAAAAAATTCAAATTTTGAATGGTGTTTGCGGTTTTTTACGAATACCAGCCATTTTACAGTAATAAGCACAATATTAAGGAATAAATAAACAAAAAATTAAAGCCAAATGGCTTATAAGGGTAAACAAAATACAAAAATATAAATAAAACGGTATATGACAATTTTAATCATGAATTTATTCGAAAATAGTTGAGTGTACGATGACTTTTGCGGCGTGTTATTTCTCTGTCTCTTCGTTTTCTGACCCATTTCAAAAAGAAGATCCGTCAGTATTTTGAAAAAACCAATGGGTTGTATTTAGAATGACATAGGAATGATGTGAAAAAATATTGGATTTTATATTCGAATTCAGTTTCGAGTTATTTTGGTTTTACTAAAAAATTTCAAAGTGTACGAACACTTTTGGGAGCCACTGTATATACGTGCCTACACGAGTATATGCGTATGCATACGCATATACTCGTATATTTAACTCCGTTTACTGTAAAAACAGTACATATTAAGTAAAATTAATATATAATTTATATCTGCGTTATACTTAAAGATTAAGTGATTATAGAAGAACAATGTTCGTTAAGCTTAATATTATGACCACTTTACCCCATCTTACTTAAATTGCTGTAAAAAATTATCCAAAATAGATTCAGCTAACTGCTAATGAGTAAGTGTTCTTGAGACATGTAAAAAGCTTCCCGTGCAGCCAATTTGCTCATAATTCTAACAAATAAAATTTCCCAAGGAAGTTAAAAGAGGTATTTAGATTTTAAAATTTTTCATGTTCCACAAAATATTTTTTTTTAACCAAATAACATTTTTCTAGGTGCAAACTTTTGTATTCAAAATGTAGTTTCTAATCGCCCTACTCTAAAATAAAATTTTCACATTCATTCGAACATTTTTTTCCCAGCTATAGCCATTTATTTGACGTGTGACCACTTTACCCCATTGACCACTTCCCCCCACCAGACCCTACATGTTTTAGTCACTTTCTAGCTAACTATTGATGTACAGTAGTTTTATGTAACTTGAATCTAAGTTGCTAAAAATTTAAGGTAAACAAAAGATATCTAACTAGGGAGCTTTGACACCAGGCTAACTAAAGAGACTTGACCCAAAGACTAATTTCATGTTTTTGTTTAATTTGATGTTTTTTCAATGATTTTTTTTTACTTTCTTCTATACCTAATACACACTGGTGTAAGAAATTAAGAGAATTTTCAGATTTGGTTAATTATCTCCAGAACTACTTGACCGATTTTTAAAAAAATTGGTATGCGCATACAAGGAAACAATACAAAACAATTAACCCCCCAAAATTTAAAATACACAAGCATGATCATAAGTAACACTCGTTAGAGTCGGATGGCATGAAACAGCGGTTGCAAAATTGAACAAAAAAAAAACAGGTTAGTAGGGCGTATGGTCCCCTCTAACAGACGTATAGGCCTCGCAGTGTGACTCCATACTTGAAATGAAGCAGTTCATGGGATCTTTAAGCAATTATTTCCCCTCGGTCAACAACGCCGTTCTCAGGGTATAGATGGTCCCCGTATGAGTGTTGCGAGTTGCAATTGCCCTCCCGAGAGCGTCCCAGACATTTTCTAAAGGGTTGGAGTCTAGAGATCTACTTGGCCAATCCATCAAATGAATAACCTCCCCTTCCAGATATTTGTCGATCAGAAGAGCTGTCTGCGGCCTTGTGTTAACATCTATTAAAATTAACTCGAGGCTAACAGCGCCTCAAGAAGTGAGCATAGGGCTCCAAGACCACATCCCTATACCTCACAATTGTCACAGAGCCTCTCTCAAAGACATGGAGAGGTGTGCTGCCATCCAACATGATGCCTGCCAGACCGTCAAACCACCACCGCCATAATGGTCGATTTTGTCGATATTAGAGGGTAGGTAGCAGGTCCCTGCTTCTATCCATGTAAACGTAGGGCAAGAATAGTCGTTTAAGCTTAACCGGGACTCGCTATTTGCCTTCCAATATCCGCGAAGTCGGTCATTATGGAGGAGGAGGTTTGACGGTCTGGGCTAACATCATGTTGGATGGCCGCACACCCCTCCGTGCCTTTGAGAGAGGCTTTGTGACAATTGCGAGGTTAGGGATGTGATCTTGGAGCCCTATGACAACCTCTTGAGGGGCGCTGTTAGCCCCGAGTTAATTTTAATGGATGTTAGCACAAGACCACATACAGCTCTTCCGGTCGACGAATTTCCTGAAGGGGAGGCTATTTACTGGATGAATTGGCCAAGTAGAACTCTAGACTCCAATTCTACAGAGCATATCTGGGACGCTCTTTGGAGGGCAATAGCAACTCGCAACACCCCTCCGAGGACTCTCGATAGCCTTCAACTACAACGTTGTTGAACGAGTGGAAACAATTGCTCCAGGATCCCGTAAACTGCTTCATTTCAAGTACTGAGGCGCATTGCGAGGCTTATGATTGTTAGAGGGGACCGTACCCTCTACTACACCCCCCACTTTCTTTAATTTTGCAATTGCTGTTTCATACCATCCGACTGTAACGAGTGTTATTTATGATCATGCTCGTATATTTTAAATTTTAGATTGTTATTTGCTTTGTATTGTTTCAATGTATGTACATACCAAATTTGATTAAAATCGGTCCAGTAGTTCTGAAAATAATCGACCAAATCAGAAAATTCTCTTAATTTCTTACACTAGTGTATATAGAAGAAAGTATTGAATTCCTGCAAATTTTCGAATTTTGATGGATTTGAACGTTTTGAGGTGTGCTGAGTCCGTTTCGATATTTTTGGAAAATGTGTGTCTGTCTGTGTGTGTGTCACGTATGTGTGTGACCAGTTTTTTGTGACCGCTATACAGCAAAAACTACCGCAGAAAATCAAACGAAATTTGGAACACATATGTGCCCCTATGTGAATTTGTGCCCATTGGTTTTTGGCGTGAATTCCTCCAAGGGGATGGAGCAATGGGACGTTTCTTGAGCTATGCGTGACTGCTATTCCCCAAGAAGTAACAGGCGGAATCGAACAAAATTTGGTCCATATGTTGCCTCTAACAGGTACATGTGCTGATTCAATTCTGGTCTCAATATCTCAAACGGGAATTGATTTATAGAACGTTTTTAGTCGTCAATTGTGACTGCTGTATCTCAAGAAATAATGAACGGAATCAAACAAAAAATTGTCGACAAGTAGCCCTTTAAGGGTGCAAAAGCTGATTCTATTTTGGCGTCAACAGCTGAAAAGGGGGTGACGCAATCGAACGTTCTTTTTTTTTTCATTGTGAGTGCCATGTCTCAAAAAGTAATGCTACGTTCTGAATGAAATTTGGAATAAATGTGAACGATTGCTTATTGCTTTCATTTGACTGTTTCGATGTGCTATCATTTTATTTTCCCACCAGCACCCTCTGCAGCACCACCGTCGACCGGCTCCTCACGATGCTGCTCCTACAGAGAAAACCGCCTCCAGGTTGCATCCATACACACAAGCGCATACATACACAACTACACACACACACAAACACACACACACACAAACACACACACACACACACAAACACACACACACACAAACACACACACACACACACAAACACACACACACACAAACACACACACAAACACATACATACACATACATCTACACACACATACACATACACACACAAACACATACACACGCGCATACATACAGACACCTACACATACAGACACGCAAACACATACACATACACATATACACAATTACCCACACATTCATGCTTGCACACAGACACAAACACATATGCCTACACACACTTACACATACCCCGCCCCCACGCACACAAACACTCACTCATACACACAACTACCAACACTCATGCCTGCAGACAGACACAAACACGCATGCCTACACACACACATACCGCCTACACACAAACACACATACTCCCACACACAAACACATATACCCCCACACACAAACACACATACCCCCCACACACACAAACACACACGCCTACATACACACACACGCACGTGATTGCGAAAAGCATAATTTGAATTCAAGATGACAAAATTCAAATTAATTTCTTTTTTTTTTTTTTTTTTTGTGTGTGTGTGTGTGTGAATAAAAATAGTTTTGTAATTGCAACAATAAGAAAGATAAATCGTAATAACTATCGTCTGCGTATTACTTGTGATTTTAATTGCATGGAAATGATCAGAAATATTATCTCAATAATTTAAAATTTTTAACTGTTGACTTCTTAAGTTTGTTAACAAATAAAATATTTGTAATTAATTCAAGCAAGGCTTTTAAAATAACTTTCAATTTTCGCTCTTTGCTTTGCTTTTGCGATAAATCGGGAAGGTCGTCAAGCTTTAGCGTGTGTAATTTTGTTTTTGTTAGGAATATTACTTCCTCGTCAAGCATGAGGAGGGATCAGAATTATAAAAAAGATATAGAAGAAAGTTTGGTGATGGCCACAACATACTAGTTGGAAAATGTCTATCTGTCTCTGTGTCACGTATGTGTGTGACCAGATTTTTGTGGCCGCTCTGCAGCAAAAACTACCGCATGAAATCGAACGAAATTTGGTGCAGGTATGTGCCCTTATGGGAACTTGTGCCCATTGGTTTTTGGCGCGAATTCCTCCAAGGGGGTGGAGCAATGGGACATTTCTTGAGTTATGCGTGCCTGCTATTCCCCAAGAAGTAACTGGCGGAATCAACCTCACTTGGTCCATATGTTTCCCCTAACAGGTACAGGTGCTGATTCAATTTTGGTGTCAATAGCTCAAACGGGGGTTGAGCTATAGAACGGTTTTTGTCGTCAATTGTGACTGCTGTATCTCAAGAAATAAAGAACGGAATCAAACAAAAACTTTTCAACAAGTAGCCCTTAGAGGATATAAGAGCTGATTGTATTTTTTCGTCAACAGCAAAAGGGGGGTGGCCCAATCGAACGTTCTTTTTTTTTTCCATTGTGAGTGCCATATTTCAAGAAGTAATGCTACGTTCTGGTTGAAATTTAGAATAAATGTGAATCCATATGTAAACAGGCATCGTTGGTTCAATTTTGACGCCAATCGCTCCATGGGGAGGGGGGCTGCTTTTTTGAATAAAAATAGCTTTATAATTGTAACACTAAGAAAGATCAATTGTAATAGACTATCGTCTGCGTATTTCGCGTGATTTTAATTGTTGTAAAATGACCAGAAAATCGCATAGAGTAAAGAAATTATTTCATAGAGTAAAGAATGTATATGGAAAATCGTGATGATTTAAACTTTTTAACTGTTGCCTTCTTGTGTTTGTTAACAAATAAATGTTTGTAATTATTTTATGCAAGCCTTTTAAAATAACTTTCAATTTTCATTCTTTGCTTTGCTTTTGAGATAAATCGGGAATTTGGATTGTCGTCAAGTTTTGGCGAGTGTAATTTTGTTTTTGTTGGGAATATTGCTTCTTCGTCAAGCATGGAGAGGGATCAGAATTATAAGAAAGATATACCGGAAAATTTCGTGAGGGCCACAACATACTAGTTTTTGATTAGATAACATATAGTGATTTAGGCCTACTGATTTGATTTTGTTGATCTAAGTTGCTAAACATTTAAGGTAAACAAGAGAAAGCTGTTTAGGGAGCTTTGACTCAAGCTAACTAGAGAGACAACCCAACGAACAACTTGATTTTTTTTCAATGAGTTTTTGTTTATGAAAGGCTAAAATATTGTGTTTAGACCTTAATGATTTGTTTTTATTTTAGCAATAATTTTAATATTGTGAATATGAAGGGGGAATTTTTTTTACCTAAAGAATAACTAAAATATTTTGGTCTAATAAATTGTTTTTATTTGATTAATAACTAAAATACGCATAATCTTTGAGCCCAATAATTTGTTTCTTAATAATAATAATAATAAAAGAAATATTATTTAGGTCTTAACTGATAAAGTTTTGAATTAGACTTCTGCTTTTCTGTTGATGTGCAATAAGATTAATTTTTAAAAAATCTGTAACACTTCACCTAAAGAGTGAACATTTGTTCATTCACTTCAAGTATCACTTATTAAAGCAAAAAACACCATCAAACCGGCGTTTTTGATTTCAATATCTCTGAATCGTCTTACATTCATGCGGGGGGTCATGTCTCCCTAGGTGTTGAGTCAAGTGTCCCTAGCTCTAGGGACACTTGACCCATTTGCAGACGTGATGAATATAATTTTTTTTGTACTATTTCTCCTTAGAATTATGCTATTATTTTTGGCCATAATAATGCGCAAAATGACAAACTATTTATGCATATTTTTTATTTCGTTTTAACTATTCAACAAAAAAAATGGAAAATATATATTTAGTTTCCCCTAATAGATTTCTGTAAGACATCTAAAGCAGTGATTCCCAACGTGAGGGCGATTAGGTTCTTCAATGGGGCAATAATTCGGAAGGGGCGATAAGAGGGCCATGAGTATTTATGGCGAAATAACAAAAATAAAAAGCCAGTGAATATCAAAGCTGCAAAAGTATACGAAACCGATTGTTAAGGGTTTAAACAAGGAATCGCAAGTTAAAAGATAATCAAATTGAAGTTCAAGAGCTTCTTCTTCGCACCTTCTTTGAACCTTTAGGAGTTTTTTCATCATTCTTTCCCAAGTTTATGAATTTTTAAGTTTTTTTTTTTGAGTTGCTTTTAATTCGATCCAACTCCTATTTAAATAGGAGTTGCGTCTAAAACTAAACGAGCTTACTTTTCCGTATGCCATCATCGACTCTTTAATTTCATAATTCGACAGACGCAATTAAGAAACATGATCTGCAAAGAATACAGCAGAAAAAAAGGGGGAAGGGAGGGTATCTTCGAAAAAGTAAAAAAAAAGCGCTACGTCAAATATTTTCATACATATAAACATTAGAAATTCATAAGGGAAATGTGAAGAGGTTTTTAAAAATTTGGCAAAAATGAGGATTTTCTTTTTTAAACAATTAACAAATAGCACTAAATTATCTTTCGTTCAATAATAGTTTTGGACGTTCCTTTTGAAGTTCTATGTAGAAAGTTACTAATAGGTATTTACTGAACGAAACAATCTGTGAGCGATCAGGGGAAAAAACTGAATTTAATATTTCAACCAACCGCAGTCTTAATCATATTGTAATAAAATTTAATGACATTAAAATGTTATTGCTTGCAAATAATGAATATTAGACTCAACTATAAATTTTCTAGCAGTAATAGCAAGGCATATTCTTAAAATGCTGTCATAAAGTCGTTTCGCGTTAAATGTTATGAGCTGCATATTCATTAGAATAAAATTTAAAAAATGACAAAAAGCAAAAATAGAAGAACTGAATTGCTATCCTTTGTTTAAATATTTCGGCTTCTAAAAATTCTCGTTCCTTTCTTTTTTTGTTTGACATGTCTCTTTCTATTGTTCAAGAAATCAATATGGATGTCGTTGGCTCTTGCCATTTCTACCAGCCAAAATCTCAGTCGAAATGGCGTCTGATATTGAAGAATTATTGTGTTTATTTTGCTAGTGTGATCTATTTCGGCGTTTCCCGATCTTCGTTCTATGTGTCTTGATGAATAGGCCGTCTTAAGGGGCAATGTAGGAATATTTATTCGAATCCAAAGCATCATTCATGATTTCTTAGAATCATTCATTCTGTCGTGAATTTTGCCTGTCTGAATTCCATTCCTTTCGTTTGCAATCGAACAAAAGGAAAGTGAAGCTCTAAATTTTGTGGTTTTAGATCGGTATCAATGCGGGACATCAAGTTTCCCGACAGAAGGGTATGAAGTTTTTTTTTACTTTTTTGAGAAACGGCATAAAATATTGTTTATATTTTATAACTAGAACTCGAATTAAATGCATTTGGGGGGGGGGCGTTAGCGCATAATTTGAAATAAATGTACAAAACTGGGACAAAACATGTTTTTTTGGTTCTTTTTAGGTTTGAAAGAAATTTAAAACCAAAATTTTTGTTCGTCACAAAGAACGAAAAATTGGGCAACCCTAGGAAATCATTTCGCTCCAATTATTTATTTAGGACCGTTTTAACGAGTCCTTGAAAATCATATGTTTGTATTAATAGTAACATCTGCAGATGCTGAAATTATATTTTCATCGTTAGAACTCATAGTAAATTACAAAAGGCAAAGGTTTTTATGACTTCAGAAGGGACGTACTTTGGCGCACAACTCTATTTTCGTCCTTAATGTTTAGGCATTGTTAAAAAAAAAAAAAAAGGTTGACATTAAAATATTAATAGCAATACAAACGAGAATTTTGAATGAAGGCTTTCCTGAAGCAAACATGAAATTCATTACTGTTCATTGCGATATAGTATTTTTACCTTTATCTGATCTTTTTATCTTTATCTAATGCCAAAATATTGCGCTCTGGGCTAATGGCATGAGTGGCCAGTGAATGGCATTTCATCAGTTATGATGTCATGAGCGGAAGCGTAAAAATGAAATTGAACCTGCGCACCAATTAAAATATATATTTTTTTAACATTAAACTTCGTCAAAATGTTTTTTAAATGATTAAATCCTGTGCTTTTAAGCACGCTCTTTTATATGTAAAAAAAATACCTTTAAAATTTCGGAAACAACTCAATCCTAATACATTTGCTTCAATTTTAAAAATACAAAATGAAGAAATAAAAGAAAAGAAACTGAAATTTCAAAAAAAGACAAAAGAATGTTACGAAGCTGAGTATAAAACGTATAAAAAATATCACGTCAGACAACCATTCGAAAATTTGCGACAGCGCTCCGACAAAGAATACGTATAAAAAGAATGATGCGGCACAAAAACGCTCAGCAGAATGCCAATTCTTTATTATTCAGATATCGTCGGGTTTTTTTTTTTTTTTTCCTTCTAAGTTTGCATGCTATACGTCCTTTATCATACTCTTGATCAATTGAGAGCGATATTTTAAAAAAATACATTTTACAGCATTTTTGTGCAATCGTCAATGAAATGTCTGAAACTGTTATAAAGATGTTTTGAATATTGGTCGCATTTTTTGTTGCAGAACATGGGACGATCTTTATGCAAAATTCCAATGATAGAAGGCTTTTGAATGTTTTGAAGGAGTAGTAGGAAATAAATAATGGAAAAACAGCTTATTCCTCATTCAAAACTTTTGCATTAAAAGCGTTTTCAAATGTAAACATTTGAGACTTAGATTAATGGAAATATTTTGTAGAGAATGCACAGCTCTTACATTCTTTTTCCACTGCAATAACACAGCATTGCGCCACCTTTGGCTTATGTCGTGAATCGATGCAAATATGATTGTATTTTTTTATATTTTACTTGCTTCTTTTTCATAAAATAAATAGACCTTAAGCTAAGACCTTAAGGCAAAGTTAGTTCTAAAAAACGAACCAATGAACCTGCCCTCTCAACTCACAAAACTAACGATATTTTAACTTGCTAAACGTATAGAAATTTAAAACGCTGGTTAAATCCGTTAATAAAACAGGAAAACTTTTGAAACCATAATTGTAATGCATAATCTGAAACCTGATTGGAAAAACTGAAATTTTAATTTAAAGTTTGGCTGTCTGCAACCTGCATTACGTTCCAAATTAACACTCCATACGAAACAGATGACGCCCCAGTGCACACTTCTACAAAGTTTTCCGCAAGTTTTTCCGTAGTAAAAATGAGTGGTAAATTTAATTATAAAAGTACCCTGCTTATATTTTCTTTTAGTTTGAAACGTTCTTCTATCGATGTATATATGTTTCCCTATTTTATTCATTGTCAGTATTTATTTTCAAGTTTCGACCCAAATTTTTGATTTAACTGCCATCAGAATGTTTACAGTTGCATAGCGACTCTCTGCAACAGAAAAAAGATTTGTTTCAAAAATTGAAAAATAGCCAACAGAAAATAGTCTGCCAATGAATAAATTTTACTGAAAACAAAATTAGAACATTATAATTTGATGGAACAGAAACTAAGTAAAATTACTTAAAGTTAGTTCTGAAAAATATTTTTAAAACTAAAATACTATTTGATACGTAAAGTAGCTAAAAGATTAATACTTAAGGCAAAGGTCTAGCCGTCACAAACGAATTTAATTATCCTTCAAAAAGCTATTCTTTTATTTGTAAAACGATTGCTATTGTCAACAAAAGGTTTCAAGAGAGAACGACAATGTACATATTGATCATCATTTGTATCGTTACAATTGTTTTACAAACAATGGAAAGAATTAATTTGACCTATTCACGACTGAAGGCATTTCGAATCGTCAAAGAACCGAACAGGAAACCAAGCAATTATCGAAAGAAAAGGAGCAACAGGTTTCATAATTTGCAAAGAGAAAAAAAAATCAACTCAATAATTAACGACATCAGATTTGATCTCTACTAAACTTGATATTTTTTCCCGCGCATGCGCTGTAAAAGTGAACATTTTCCAAAATGGAGAAGGGCGAATTCGTATTAAATTAGTGCCAATATTACGTTTACTTGATTGTCAGAGTGGATAAAGGCAGATTGATATCTTTTAGGAGCTGCCACTTTTGCAACTTAGATTGGTTTCTGGAGGAGAAACAAGAGGCCGGTGTAAGAGTGGTAGAACGAGATGGAAAAGGGGGAAGAGAAGTGACGACCAAGTAAAAGAAAATAAATGAAACTGAGAACGAAACTCACACAGGGATCTTTGAAAACCTATTCCTCTTTTGCTAACACGGTCTGTAATTGCAGTTTTTGGCACAGGGCGTGTCCACTTTCTCACATTTGAAGAGGGTCCGAGGTGTTTAGATTTAAATATTGCCGTCTCGGGGGATGTATATCTACTAAAATTACACCATCCACTGGTAGAATTCTTACAAAATATCGTTGCAAACAACGTCCAGCCATTGAGACTTGTATTTCTTTTGATTTTTTTTTTTTTTTTTTTGAATTAATTAGACAGTATGTTTGTCTAATATAAAAATAAAGAAAGTGTTGCGTTAAAAATAATTCTACGGTAGAAATATGTTCTTTTTTTTCTGAAATACAAAGACTGCTTTTATCAGTTCCTGGAGTGGGAGCCATATGACAAAAATAATAGAAATGGATGTTTGTCACAATAAGTCAAATATTGCTTTTTAATTCAAAACTGTTACAAACAACCAAGTCAACCAAACAAATCAAGCTAGGGCAATTTTCTATCTTTGTTTTCCCAGTATATTTAAACTACGAAAATTTTTGCCTCATGACAGAAATTCTGCACAATGCTACAATATTTTTTCTAAACCGTTCTTGGTTAGCTTTGTTTGTTTTAAGAAAAACTTGGGATGTATTTATTTTGAGGCTTTTTGGTATTATTATTATTATCCTTATTATTATTATTATTATTATTATTATTATTATTATTATTATTATTATTATTATTATTATTATTATTATTATTATTATTATTATTATTATTTAAATTTTGAAACCCATATTTTGAAGTAATAATAATAATTGTTATTATTATTTCATTATTAATATAATTATAAAATCCATACCAAAAAATAATAATAATAATAATCGATACTATTATCAATATTTTTTATCACAAGTATCAATATTTTAAAGTCCATACTTTAAAACAATTGAAAAATTATTATCCATAGTAAAAATAATAGTAATATTCACTGTCACTTTTATCCATTTTAAAATCATAACACAAAATTTAAACTACGTTCAATTATTTTTACATTTTAGTTCTAACCGATTTTTTTTAAATTTTGTTCTTCTTGCAATATTATAACCGTGGTAATATTTTTATTTTATTTTCCTCCAAAGAAGCACATTAATCTATATTATATCAACCATTATCAACGTTGAAATTTTTCATAAATATTCTTTGTTTTTCATATATATATGTGCAGCATATACAACATTGGATTACAGTCGACACCCGCTACAACGAGATTTGACCTACGCGAAATGGCTATAACGCGAATTTATCACGAGTTTCAAATTTTAGAACTAACGCGAATTTTTCGTCCATAATACGAATTCTTTAGAAAGAAGTATCGGCTTCGTTATTGGCTACTAAATATTGGTTTCGTGAATGTTATTACATCCCTTTAAGCATCACTGACAGAGAAAGTTCCCACATTAAACTAGTCTACGCATCGAGTTGTTATTGCATCAAATAACCCCTCAGCATCCTTCATTTATTTATTTTTCTTCTTTCTAAAGATTAAAGTTGATGAAATATAATGGTACCCTAGTGGCACCTTCATCTAAGCTTTGTAAGGATAGGAAGAAAAAAAAAGTTTCTGATAAAAAAAAATTCTAAGATTCTCGAGATGCTTGAACAACTACAAAACGTCGATGATAGCGCGACAATAAATATGAGTGAATCTTCCATGCGTACAATTAAAAGTCAAAACAAAAAGATATCTGTAAAAGTTCACAACTTAGTTTCAATATTTAAGCTTACAGAACGGTCTAGCAAAGTAAATAGTATGAAAATGGAAGCTGCTCTTCTACTATGGATCAAAGAAATCGGAAAGAGGGCCTGTTGCCTCAAATTGAAACGTTATGAAAGAAAAGGCGAAGCAACCGTATTTAAAAATGTATTAGATACGAATCTGATCATAGAGCATAAATCATCATCTTCTTCATTTTTTAATTCATAAATATGTTACCGTATCTACTGTATAGTACTATTATTGTGCAGCATTTTATTATTACTACATATTGTGTGCGTACCGTGTTGTTTTATTTTGTGTCTTTCCCTCCCATTGATCTTTCATTTTGTGTATGTATTTCATGTTGAATAAAACAGTTTTTCATTTTTTAAATACAGTAAAAGTTCAGTTCTTTAGGTAAGAAACTGTAGTGTATATTTGAGGAATGCTTTAAAGCAGTTTAAGGAGTGTTTATAAGTGTCTGAAAGAATTTGGTATGCTTCTAAAAAAATTCTACACATATATTTTTCCATAACGCGAAATTTCAACTTACGCGAGGAGTGTTGGGACGCATCCCTCGCGTAAGTCGGGGCTCGCCTGTATATTCTCCACTCGATTTTTCGCTACAGTCTACTTTTCTAGGATTTTCAAGCCACAGGAAAACAGGCGGTATACAGCGACATTTTCAGTTTTGAATCCGTCAAATAATATATAAATATGACTTTCTAGAAACACTTAACATCTTTTTTTTTTTCATTAGTAAATTACAGTTAACCAGAAAGAAACAAAAGTTACGGCAAAATAAGATCAGGCAGTTTTGACAAGACTCTTTTGCAGTACGTACAGTAAAACCTGTAAAGTGGACCCCCTCTGTAAGTTAACCACCTGTCTAAGCTGACTACTATTGTCAGGTACAGAATCAGACCTCTATCATATATATCAACATCCATAACTTGACCACTTTTCAAAGTTGACCACAAAAGGACTACACCGCAAGTGGTCAATTTACACAGATTTCACTGTAACTGTTTCTGCCTTTTTACCTGTTGATAACAAACTGCTTGTTGATAACGCTTTTTCATCAGTTGGGCTTTCTGACGACTTTAAAATCCCGATCTAGAGAAAACTAACCTGCATAGAAAAAAAAGGGGGAAGGGCCTTTTTTGGTCGACATGATCTTATTTCTCGCACCCAACCTTACATAATAGAAAGCTGCCTGCCTCACGATATTGTTATGTAAGCAGTATTACACACAATGCAGTGCTGCCTACATCACTCATCCATATTATGCAATTATATACAGCATGTAATTTTATGCACATCGTTTATTAGCAGGAAATGTGTTGATCTTACCACAGAAGTGTTGTTTCGTTTTCTCAGATTAACCAATGTGCCACTGAAAATGTAAACCTGGTTTAATCGTACAACATCCACTTCGACTACTGATTTAGTGCTAAGCAGGTCTTAGATACGAAAGCAAACAATACAGCCAGCGATACAGCGAAAGAAAACCCCGAAGAACCATGATTCAGAAACCGAATCCTCAAAGCGAGAAGAAAACTAATTACCGCACAGGTTCATAACAGGTGTTGTAACGTTGACACCTAATGTGTCACTAGAAACACGTTTTGAAAGCCCTAATTATCATGACAGGCGCGTTGAAGGCGCTCACAATGGCCGTTTGATGCCTAACAAGCTTTGTTAGGTGCACAATTAAGTACCTTCAACAAAAGCCAGGAGGGTCGAAACTTTTCCTTTTTAAGTATGCTCTCCTGGTTTTATTATTTATGGCCTTTTTATATGCCGCTCAGTAACCAGATGTCGTCTGGGTTTACTGACAGGAAGCTCTAGAGAAGTAATAAGAGATAGAAATTGAAGTGTGGTTTAAAATGTCAGGTCAAGAGGGATTAGAAAGAAATCTTGGAGCTAAGCAGTGGTGAAAAAAATGTTTTGTCATTGTTTTAAAATACGGTAGTCTGAACAGTGAAGGAACACTAAATACCATTTTATTTACAAAAATTCCTAATATGATTAAAAATTGTAGCATTCCGTACATCCCATTAAAAAGCATTTTTTATTGATGTTGGAAAGATGTAGTTTTTTTTTTTTTTTTTTTTTTTTTTTTTTAACTGGGAGATTTCTACCTCTGACACTTAGTTTTGCTTCATATTCAGAAAGAGCATTAAAATAGTGTTCGAACGTTTTTTATATTTTTAGGTTAAAAACTAATAAAGTTACAGTGAGTTTTGTAAAATGTGTCGTCCCAAAACCGGCGTATATTTATGAACTCTTTTTATGCACCTTGATCTATCATGTTTTCTCTATTAAATTCGCGAAGTTTGGGGCACTTTGGAAGTCTTCATTCGGTCATCGTTATCCCCAAGTGTCAGGGAAATTAAATTGGATTTAGGGAGTGAGTTATCAAAAGCTTTAATAGTTTGAGAAAAATGACCCATGATACTTTTTAGACGTGATTTTTATTTCTTCAAACTATCACTCTCTGCTACAACAGATATAAACGTATTTGTTCATAATATGCAAATGAATACGAAGATGTTCAACATGGTCTAAAGGTTATGTTATGGTGCACTAGTTATGTGATACAATATCTTACAACACAACGATCTTCAAATGTGATATTCTGTTTGCTAAAATTTTCCAGAATGCCTTCTTTCTGAAACAGTCATTCAATTTACAGAATTTCAAATATAATCTTCGTTGGAAATTTTGCAAGACGAAACATTTTTTGGGTACTAAAGTCGGTTCATAAAACAGATTTTATAAAGGGTTTGTGGTTGATTTAAGTTTTATGTTCAATTATTTAACTTAAATCAATTAAACTTCAATCAACTGATCTCCATTTGGAATTTTATATGACAGCATGTTTTTGTGTACAAGGATTGTTTTATGGAGCATACTTCAGAATGAAATTGTTGTTGGTTGAAGATTTACATTTGGTCATTTAACTTTAACCAATGATACTAACTTGGAATTTCATAGGACTAAAATTTTTTGTGTACAAAGATTGTTTCATAGAACAGATTTTATAATATGTTTGAAATTAGTTGAAGTTTTAAAACTGGCTTTTTAAGGAACTAATAATTTTATTCCAAAAGTTTCTAGATCGTGCTTGTTCAAAGTTCGCACATTTAGTTTTGTAGTATACTGTGGCGGCTCGTGCCTTGAAAAAGTGAGGGGGCCAGATCAAGGGTGTACTCGCACCCCCCCTCCCGGTTTAAAACATTTTTAGAATATTTTTTTAATGTTTGAACTGTCTTAAAATAGTTATTTGTGAAAAGAAATAAAATTAAATTCATTTTAAACACAGGCCAAGCTACAAAATACTTTAACTCTTAAGTAAATCAGAAAAGATATTAATCTCATGTTTATATTTATGATTGCAGACAGGGTGGTGCACTTTCACACCCTGACTTTAAAAAATAAAATTAATCAGATATTGAAAAACTACAAAATACATCACAAAAATTATTAATCTCACGTTTACATGCAGTATGCTTTCCGGCGCTGCTGTACGCCTCCCTTGCAGCACCGATAAGGGGCTACAAAGGAGGCACTTTCATTCCCTGGCTTTTCAAAATAAATAAAGAAATTTTAAAAAGCAGTATTAATCTAATAGCGTTAATAGTAATATTATTTTTAATCTTTTGATACCTAACCATTTTGAATGAGTAAAATTAATTTTATTCTAAGCAAGGCCAAATTACAAAAGTACAAAAAATATTGTGATCAGAGAAATATGTAAAAATTATAAATTAATTAACTTTAACAAAGATGAAAACGCATTTCAGTACTCGCTTTAAAAGAAATAAAATAAAAATAGATAAATCAAATTTTTAAAAAAAAACTAAAAATAAATAAATTAAAAAAACTAGTAGTAAAATTTTTTTTTTAGCTATTTACATACGGATGTACCCTTTTACATATGAATCTGCTGGCACCATTGGGCCAGATTCAGAATTTTTAGACGCAGAAAAATAAAATATAGAACATTTTTTGTTTTCTTCAAATTATTGATAACTTGCCACATTTTCTTAAAAACTACATAAGCAGTAATTTAAAAGAAGTAATAATTTATGTGTAACAATGGGAAGACATTTTTTGAATAATAAGTATTATCTTCTAACGATATATGTACACACCTACATACAACACAACAGTGGCGCAAATAGAAAATAATTTTTAAGGGGAGAGGGGGGGGGAACAAAATAGAAAAAAGAAATCTCATCAATTTGATTGATTTGACTTGCTCATCAAATCTCTCAATTTTGAAATTGCCGTTTTAAAAACGCAATTTTAGATGGTCTTTGGAGATGTTAGGTTAAAGAACGGTACAAGGGACTCCGCGGAAATTTGTAGGAATTGAAGCCTTAAAACACAGTTATAGGCCATATTTGTTGACGTTAGGGTAAGGGATGGAGCTGCGAGACTGTCCCCGATTTTTTTTTCTTTTTTTTTTTTTGAAAAATAAATATAAATCAATCCCTCCCCCCTTCATTCTTTCAAAATTACAGTTCCAAAAGCGCAATTGTAGACAAACTTTAAAGATTTTTACAGGAAGGGGTTCTGGAGCTCCCTCTGGAATTTTTTTTCAAAATTGAAGTCCTAAAAATTTATGCCTAATATTCTATGATATTATGAGTAGGGGTTCAGAGACTAATTCAACTTAAATTTTTCATAAGCGGCTGTTTAAAAAACTTATTCTTGGATGATATTAAAAGAAGGCAGTTTGTGTGCTCTTTCCCAAATATTTTCTGACAATAAAGTCTTAAAAACGCGATTGTAGGGCCATATTTGATAACATTAGAGACAGCAATCTTTCGAAATTGATGCTCAAAAACCCAATTTTAAGCGATTTTGTAAGGTATTCGTAGACTTTCCCTGGAAACGTTGCGAAATTGAAGCTCTAGAAATGAAAGTTGAGATGTTTCGTAATGTTTTTGGCTGGAGGAGGGCATTCGAAGGAGAGATTTTTTTTAAGGAAGGGGCTATCTTGTGCAAACAAAGACATCTTCCTTTACTGTATGTTGTTTATTTTACATAGCCTGAATTGCGTAAGGAGAAGATTCAAGCTATGTAAAATAAACAACATACAGGCAGGGTAACGGTCTCGGCGGATCCTACTGCAAATATTGAGGTTCAATGCGTTGGTGTTGAGGAAAACAAAACACACACACACATAGAGAGTTGTCGTACAGATAATCCGCGAATTGTACACAGTAAAATATGGTACAATCATTTTTTTATTTCAAGCACGAACGCACAAAAGAAAAAGGAAAATAAATAAAAAGGTATAAACTACTGTCGGAAAAAAAAATTAAAAAAGTGAGGGGACCCGGGCCCACTCTGGCCCCTCCTACGAGCCGCCACTGGTAGTATAGTATGACCAGTTAGTGACCACAAGTATAATTTCTTGTTCAGAAATACATTACAGCGTTTAAAATTTCATTATTTGGTACATGTTATTAAAAACATTTCAATTGAGATGTGTAACTATTAGCGAAACGCAAATAACTTTTATGACTCTGTTTCGTTCTTTTTTGTTGGGTTCAAACGAGAGAAAAAATGTACCAACCCAAGAAATGAGTGCTCCCAATCAACAGAAAAATACAGCATTTTCTGATCGTTTTCTATATGTAATAGTACATTAAAAGAAAATTACGGTTGCTACTTCAACAAAGAAAAGACATATGCAACCGATTTTTTCAAAACAAATTACAAACTGTTTATTCACTAGGAAGGCGAGGGGGTGATCATTCACTGATCAATCAACACAAACAATGATAAATTTCTATAACATCTTTGGACTTCATTGTGCTATTTTTAGGTTGTGTGATGCTTCCCAGGGCCTTATTAATGCTTGGTCGTACCGGTCCGTTAATCTGGGCACCATACTTTTAGGGGATCAAAATAGTGCACATTTCTTTCTTCCCTACCTTTTATTTAAGTTTTCTCAGATCATTTGACATGATATAATGACAATAATTTTAGTATACATTTTAGTAGAATTAGTGCACCTTATATAGGTATCAATATTAATAAATAACACATTAATTCTTTAGTTTTTTTAATACCTAACATTTGACATGATATAATGACAATAATTTTAGTATACATTTTAGTAGAATTAGTGCACCTTATATAGGTATCAATATTAATAAATAACACATTAATTCTTTAGTTTTTTTAATACCTAACAACTTCTTTGAAAAGGAATGGATTCTCCGGAGACGCCGCAGCAACTTTTACTGAGTCTGGGAATCACTTGGGTTTGTTTGGGATATGATGCTATATCTCTTTGATATTTATAGATTGCGCACACATTAGGATTTGAACATACAAAAGAGCTCTAAGTTTTCTCACAATTTAAAAATTTTAATAGCCTTCTCATTCTGCTTTCTCTGAAGAAACAACTCAGAAAGATAAACCTCTTTCCTTACCAAGAGAACTCTTGATTTCATCGGCGCCCATATGCAAAATTTTAAGGAGCTGGGTCTCAGATATTTTCCCCATGGTTTAGCAGGATATTTTCTCCATGGAAACCGATTTCAGTACAGATTAGAGTTTTTAAAAATTGACACTTTTTTAATGACTTATTCGTTAATGGCTGGAGAAGAAACGTTTTTACATTTTTGCAAAGAAAAAAGTACTAAAAGCAAGGAAGTTTTAATTTCCAAGGGGGGGCCTTGAACCCCCACCTGTCCCTCCATATGGGCGCCCATGCTTGATTTTCTCACACCTTGAAATTAATAATAAAATTCTCATTCCGCTTTCTCTGAAGAAGCAACTCAGAAAGAGCTCTCTTTCCTTATCAAGAGAGCTCTTGATTTTCTCACACCTTAAAATTAATAATAGACTTCTCATTCTGTTTTCTCTGAAGAAACAGCTCAGAAAGATAAACCTCTTTCCTCACCAATAACACGCAACCTCTCTCATCGCCCGCAATAGCACATCAGAGCCATTGTCACTTAACCACATGAAAAGATGGACTCCTGCGGTTCTCGAATGAAGCACTAAATGCAATTTTAAGAATTACAATGCATCCGAGTGAAGTGAAAGTGCCACCAGATGGGGGGTTCAGCGAAAATTCTGACGTTCACATCCTGAGGACTGTCATAGGAGCCATCAGAGAGCAATAATCATTCACCGGAAACTCCTCCAGTTCCCTTTTGGAAGTTCTACTCACGTTGGTCTGCTGTTGTCGGCAAGGGCAAGAAGATGCTGTCGGAAATAGAATGACTAGAGATGAAGATAATAATAATACAAATCAAATAAACTCTAACAATGAGAAGCAATTTTTTCCAAGATGTGATAATGAAAGTGCAAAAGATGATCGTGCGAAGTTGGTTTTTCTTCCTAATGAATTTAGCAAGGAGTTATGACTAGGGAAGTGTCGAGAACAAAAGGAAAAGTGAGCATGTACAATGTAAAAAATAATTTAGTATTTTTATTCCATATAAAGGAATTATGTGTATTGAAGAATTGTAAAATAGTTTTCAGCTCTTTGATAAGTAAAGTAATTCGACCAGTAGTTGACAGTGCCTAGTAATGCAAAAGGTTTATTAAGTTGGTTTATAGAAATTAATGTTGGAAATTTTTTGGTGGTTTTTGATGGTTGGTGGTGCTTTTACTTCCTAATGATTTTCGTAAAGAGTTGTGAGAAGGGAAGTGTCATGAAGAACAAGCAACGATAAAATTAAAATTTTTAAAAAACCCTGACTGAGTCGCAACCGTATAATCCAAAGAGAAAATTGAAAATCTTTTTAAAAGCTTTGTACTATTAAAATCCATTACAAGTATTTTCTTTGCTATTAAATAGAAACTGGCAACATATAAAAATTTTAAACCTTTGCGGGTTTTTTCCTTGTCGGCCAACAATGAATTCGGTTATCAATCGCGAGAATAAAGGTTTAGCTGTTATTAAAATCTGCTATAAAAAGACGTTATAACTCGAATTCTATGAAAGATGAAAGTTCCAAACACAATTTATCAGACGCGGAAAAAAATTCTCTTTATTTTGGTATTAAATTTTAAATATTTTAACTATGTTTTTTTTTACTGCAAAAATCGTGAAAAACCTTTCAGAGATTTTTAAAATTAATATCTTCATTAATTAATGTCATCCAAAGATGCAACCTAGCTAAGAACACTCTCCTTTCGAACAATTTTTTTTTCTTCGAAATCGGCCCATCCGTTAGGCGCTACACTGTTAAAAATTTTCCGGAAAATTTACGGTAATTGTTACTGGCATCCATGTTGCCAGTAACTATTACCGTAAAAATCAAATGTTACTGTAAAATTTTACGGTTTCCTCGGTAGGCCACAGCAACCAGTTGGCGCTGGGATCGCTTATTTCTCCGGTATAAATTACCGTAAAAATCAGCGATGCGTCGGCGATGCAATTTTACAGTAACAATTACCAGAAAATCTTCCTGAATTTTTAACAGTGTAGAGTGCTACAGACAGACACACAGATACACAGACAAGTCAAACTTATAACCCCCTTTCTTTGTGTGTCGGGGGTTAAAAAGGAAAGTGAACAAATACAATGTAAAAAATAATAATTTTATATTTTCATTCCATGAAGGAGAATAATAAGTGTAGGAGAATTACAAAATAGTTTTCATTTCAATTCTTTGATAAGTAAAGTACAAAAAATTGACAGTGCACTAGACTATAAATTGACACTTATTAATGGTTTATCAAGTTAATTTTAAAAAATTAAGATGGTTTTCAAAAATTTAAGTTTGTTTTCCATCGTACATCAATATAAAAATTTAATTTTCGAACCACAAAAAAAATTGATTCCGCTTTGTATTATTTCTTTTCATAAGAGCTGTTAACAACAATTTAATGTTTTTAGTTGGAACAGATACAACATCTGGTACAGATGGTCAAATAAAAATATTCATACTGGTTTTACTTCTTCGCAAAAAACTAATTCTCCATCGTTATCAGCTGCCTTTAAAACATTTCCAGCGTAAAAATATTTCTGTTTGATGCCAAATTCTTTGAGAACAAAGTATCTTCCTCAAGTATCTCCCGATCTAGTTATTCAACCCCAGAAGGTAGAATTACGCACCTATCAGCATAATCTGGCAAAATATTAGTTTCCCCGTTTATAACTTCACACATGAACCAACTTCTTATTCCAGAATCCACCCGGCGAATTGCTGCAGTTCATGGTTACCTAGCATTATTTACCAATTTTAATTAAGAAATCCAAAAATAGCTTTGTCTCACTGTCCTCCACGTCTCACTCTGTCCCACCCTCTCCTAGATACACCAGTGATTCTCAACCTGTAGTCCACAGACAACTAGTGGTCTGCGAGAAATTCTCATGTGGTCCGCGAACAGCTAGTGAAAATTAATCTATATCATTTTTATAGTTGTAATTAAATTCATTGAAGAAAACTTTTTAATTCATCTTATTTTATTTAAAGAAAAATTGGCGTTAAAATATTATTTCTGTTGTATTTGGTCCGTTTTGGATTCGGAAGGATCCCAAGTGAGAATTACTATTTTGCAAGACCATTGTATGACAAAATATGAGATCGACACTAAAGCAATGAACGGTATCGTAAAATAAGTAGTGGACACGACCGCCATTTTGGGGCTAAACAATGATTTCTTCCTATGTCTCCTATAATGAAGTATTAAAGCGTGTTTTGCTTCCTAATTGTGGTTTATTATTAACTCCATGTTAATCCACAATCAAGATGCAAAACGCGCTACTTCATTATAGCAGACATTGGAAAAAAAACGGCATTAGCACCAAGATGGTGGACGTATCGCTACTTAAGCCAAGGGTTTAATCGACGCTAGCAAGAAGAAACCTAAACTTCTTATATAGTGATTTGTACTTACGTCCCTTCCACTCAAAAAAAAAAAAAAAAAAAATCCAAGAATGTATTTAGCTTAAAATTGCTAAGCATTTAAAGATATTAAAATACTAAGAAGTCTAGCAATCTGTCTTAGTAGGCATCTACACAGCTGCGATGAGAGAAAATGAAAAAGAAAAGCCCCCACGTTTCCAATTCCTCACCACCTAAACGAGATCTCTTGACACTCGTGCTACCGACAAGAAATTCGCCAGGTGAATAAGATATTACTTTTGCAATAAATATAACGAAAAGCATGCGATGCTAATTTCCACTATCTGAGGCAACATCACATCATTCGCCTGTAATGAAGTTCTGTTTTATTTATGACCAACTAGTTAAAGTCGGAATACTACAGCACAGTTAGATATCGATTGCATTTCGGATTATTTATTTGCTTTGTCGAATATCTCGAAAACAACATTTATATCCCATGTAAAACAAATGTAATGAATACGTATACATTTGATATGAGTAATTTATTTTTTCTTTTAGGCACTGCTGCAGCAGCAACGCAGTTGATGGGTGCCATTGGCACTAAATCATTTCACCATTTTATTCATCAATGTGAATGTGAGTGTAGAGCATTTTAGAAAAAAATACCATATTCAAGGAATGGTGAAGGATATTTTATTGCAATTGTATGCTGAGAAGAGGAAGAATAGGTAATGGGCTACGATTTTGCCTTTCTACTGTAAATCTTTTTGTTCCGTTTTTACGGACCTAAATTTTTTACTTCTGACAACAATATATTTCAAATTCATGACAAAAAGTTATGAACATCTTATCTCAAGTGTTAAAATCATTTACAAAAGCAGGGGATGATAAACTTTAAATTATTCTCATAAAAGGCAATTTAAATATGCTTCTGACCAGTGGCGGATCCAGCCGATTGTTTTGGGAGGGGGGAAATCCGAAATTTTTGAACAAACTCCCCAAGGCAAAATTTAGCTCCATGCCACCCCTAGGCAAATTTGAAATCTGCCACCCCCTACCACTCCTAAAAGAAGCAAAATGTCCTTGACTCAAAAAAAACGTAAAAAAGTGTTCCCCAGATTCAAACTGTCAAACATATGAACAAATGATGACGTTTCACATTCTGAGGCACCCGGATGAAATGATCACAGTGATCTCCCAAAAAAAATTTTTATTCGCAAAATTGTGCTGACGATTCGGCAAATACCATGATTGAAAAACATTTGACTTTCATAAGATGTGTGAAAGTAATCATTATTAAATTACAAGAAAATATTGTCTCTGTGGAAAATGAAGGAATGCTAACATTTTACTTTCAAGAATAACAATTTCATTCAAAAAATGTGTTTTATAATAGCAAATTTGCCGCCCTAGGCAGCTGCCTACTCTGCCGATTAAGAAATTGGGCCCTGATAACTCCCCAGAAATTTTATTAAAATGAAGTTTTAAAAACTCAATTTTCGGGGTATCGAGACATTAGGTGAGGAGGTAGATTTAGGAATCTCCCTCGAAAATGTTTCAAAATTTAAATTTCCGAGTAATTTTTGAAAATTAGGAAACTAATAACGCATTTTGTCTATTTTTGATGATATACGGGGAAAGGTCATGTTTCGGACGTTGGCCCCAAAATACTTTTGGAAAATAAAGCTTAGAAACCAAAATATTCTGTCATTATACATTGAGAAGTTAGAAGAGGAGGGGTGCTCTTCTAGCTCTTCAGCTGTCCAGCCAAAAAATGCACCTTTAGGTAATGTTTGCTTTCATTAAAAGAAGTGTGAAGGTGCTTAGAATCCTTCCTTCCTGGAAATATTTTGCCTTTGAGTCTCTAAAAATTCGATTTTTAACTATATTTATACATATTTTAGAAAGGGATGGAAGATTCGTGAGCTCATCCAAAAACCTCCTTTTAAAGCTATCATCACGATATAAACTAGGGAGGGAGGAGGTCCTATCAAAAATCATTTGTAATTGAAATCCCAAAAAATTTCATTTAAGTTGCCTTTTAAGCAAGTTAATGATAAGGGCAGGAAAAGTTAGTTTCTGTTGACATTTTTTCCAAATAAAAGACTTAAAATGCAATTTTTTGCTACCTATCAAGGCATTTGTGAAAGGGCATGGGAAAAGGGGGTTCTCCCTCTAGTTTCGAAATTAAAGCCATAAAAACGAAAATTTAGGCTCTCTTTGGTCTTGTAAACAATAAGTATACTCTGAGAACAGCAGCATTTAGAGATCGTCCAAGTGTCTGTAGTTGGAATCAAGAAATGATGTAAAAGATGCAGAAAAATTTTGGAAATGAAAGTTTTGTTTTGAGGATAGGGATATAATTTATATCCCAATTAAGGCCTATACTTCTTTTTCAGTAAAACGCATGTGTTAAATTTTGTTATCTTCTCATAATATTTTTTTCTTTTTTTTCTTAAAAAAATTCTTACAATCACAAAGCTTTGGGAGGGGCCATGGCCCCCCTCTAGATCCGCCCCTGCTTCTGACTTAGAAAAAAAATCATAAGCGATGTCCCTTTTTTTACCGTAGTAATTCAAAAAGCTGTTCGTACCGCAAAAATTTAGCGCTGTGACAAACAATCGTCTACTGCTACCATTTCTTCGTTGTTGCTAACGTTTTATACTCTTGTTGATTCTATTAATAAGTTTTAACCCTGACGTAAGTGGAAGGGATTAGAAGTTTGACAATCGTGGTGCGTCTGTGTATTTGTGTGTCAGTCCGTGGATTAGCATCGTAGCTTCTAAACGGATAAAACGATTTTGATCAAAAAATTTTTGTTCGAAAGGTGAGTTGATTGAGAGTGTTTTCACCAGGAAATCATACGATAGAGTAATCATGGAAAAGATCTAAATAAGTAGCAATCAAAAGGATATGGTAAGACTTGTTTTTGACGCAGAAATTATTTGCTCTCGTGTCCCCGTTATCGAAATATGAGGTTTTAAAGTCTGCCAAAATTTTATAGAAAGTTGCCAAATTTAGCGAATTTCGGTGAGCAATGGACATTTTCCACCTACTTTGCAGATGGATATTCTGCCACACGGTGAAATTTCTAGCCCAGTTGGCGCTTTTTGCACGAGGACCAATCACTTTGCGTCAAAAAAGGTGGGTTGGCTAACGAAGCAAGCGGAGGGAGGGGGGGTGCACCCCTTAGTTGATAATGATTTTTTGCTGCAAATCTAAGGAGCTTGTCTTTAATGTAACAATATTTATACTAGATCTTAATCACTTTATAAGCATGTCAAAATACTCGTTTTTTTCCTGTACAGACATTCCATAGAATTTATATTTTAATTCTGATTTGAACTGTACAAAGGTGTCTCACCAGGTACACTGTTAAAAAAAAAACCTGAAAGTTCAGGTAGTTTTCTGACTGATTTTAACAGAATATTTCCGTAATGCTTCAAAACGTATTTTTTCCTTCCAAAAACAGAAATATCACGAAAGGAAGTAACGAAAACAGAATTTTTCCATTTCTAGGGTTGCCGCTGTGCTGTACTTTGTTAGTATCCTGATTAGCCTTCAAGTTATGATAAACATCGCTTTTTGATAGTGCTTATTAAATCGTACTGTTACATTTTTTAATTAAAAGCTTATTTAGAATAACAACTCAGATGTCGAAGACAAAATAGATAGCTTGCTATTTCATGTCTGGAAAGTAATGTATGTCGAAATTGTTTTTACGCCTTTGGACTTTGTAAGTTTGGAAAAATGTTTGCGCCATTTTCAGACAGGCAGCTGTGTTTTGATCGCCCTGGTGATTTGATGTGAGTTTTACTGAGTCAGTATTAGAATATTATTGCGGTGTATTATTTTGCTCAATATTTCGAACAATTCTGTTCGTTAGTCATATTGTGTGTTCTAGCGGTGAGAATAGTTTTAGAATCTCGTGTTATCCATTTAAAATAAAGGCTATTGGATTACTTGTGTACAGACGCAATGGAGACATTTAAACTTAGCACCGCTGGTCACATGTAAGTATTGTAGAATATCTTTGTACATGTTAATGTACAAATGTATTTTTCTTGTTAATATGCATTTGATAGAATTCCGATGGTAGCTGATTTAGAATTTATAGAACTATTATAAAGTTACTGTTTTTGCTCTAACGCGTTGTATTCTTGAAAGTCATTAAAACGTTAAATGCCAACATTTCGTATCAACCGGAGATTATCGTGGTGTGCGAGCAAGACAGAAAAAAGTCACTCAGTTTTTTTTTTTTTTTTTTTTTGACAGATTGAAAGTAAACATTTTGAATCTCTAAATAAAAGTATGTATTGCTGTTATATTTTTTGCGAAAAGGCAGAGCAGATTGTTAATCTTCGAAAATACAATTACAATTTTGACAAGAATAAGTTTTCTTGACTACTTAGAAATCTAGAAACATTCATTACTCCTTTCGGGATTTCATTTATAATAAAAAATATAAATTATTTAATTTATTTCCTTAGGATCTCATCCAACAACTTATTTGAGATTATTGCAAGTTTCTTGTTAAAACATTTCGTGTAAAACGAACTGATTGATATGTTTAGCCTAATCATAATGCTTATGCACTAAAAATCTTTATTGCTATTCCAATGAGTGAAAAATGCAGAAATCACCGGGAGGGGGGGGGTATACATCATCTGAGCAAAAAATTCTTCACGTGTATGTCAATGATTCTGTTTTTAAACACAGTAAATTGGTATGCGGTACCCTCCATCAGGTATATTATTCCAAGATAAAGTCAACCGGTTTTTAATAGTATTTTATTTGACTTATTCTGCAAAAAAAAAAATTCTATTTCTCATGTATGCTTTTCCATGCCATGCCAGAATATGTACGAGGAGATGTGGAAGGAAATATCGAGCAGTATCAGCACCAAAAATTGGTGTTATATTCAAATCCACTAATTTCCTTGCTGGTACTTTTCGATTATTTTTATTCATCTGAAGGTGCAAATTTCAAGATAGATGCTTGAAAGGTAAGTTATCAAGCAAAAATTTCACTTAAAATATACTTAAGTAATAAATACAAATTAAAAAAATAATAGATTTTGAATGGTTAACTTTTTTTATAATATATATTATTTTAAACATAGGATAGAAAAACGAGAATGAAATTTCAGTAAAATATGTAAAAATGAGAAACGAAAAAATAGCGCAACGAAAAATCAAGAACCGAAAGTTCTGTAAAGATACAGAAAATTTAAAAACGGAAAAATAGATCAACGGAAAGAAGAGAAATGGAATTTTCGTTAAATCACGGAAAATTTATAAATGGAAGAACAGAACTAAACGGAGAAATGAGAAATGGAACTTCTGTTAAGTCACGGAAAATAATTTAACGGAAACATAATACATTACGGCAACTTTGCTGCCGGTACTTTATCCGTTATTTTCAGGAAATTTTTTTAACAGTGTAGTGCAGTTTGAGACAAAGTTGAGAGTTTACTAAATATTTTGTTCGTTACAAGATTTTTATAATAGATGCAATGGGATTGAAATCTATTTTCAAGTGTAGGAAAAGGTAAAAAGAATGCGAGGTAAAAATTTTGACAATAATTGATCACTATCAAAAAAAAAGTAGTAATGAAGTATCCCAGAAGAGTTACTCTCCCCTAATTACAATATCTCAACCGATATCTCAGAACGAAATAAGCACATGCAAAAATCAACACAATACTGTAACAAAATATATAACAGAATTCAATTGATGGCATAACTTCTCGTAGCGAAAACGAAGTGTGACAAGAAAATTTACTACCCCGGTTTTTCAAATGTGTCCCGATCCACACCTCTTAGCTCCATTGTGAGCCTATTTACGATTTCGGACCACGCTTCTGGTCGTTTCTACACACAAGGGGATAAAAATGCAATCGTATATTATTTAGTTACCAATCCCCAGTTCTCGCTTGATTCGACTTGAACCCTGAACTTGGCCTATTCCTTCAAAAGCTGTCATTCCTAACGCCTATCTCATGCTCGCTGCACAGCGAATCTGTTCTTCGGCACGTATGAAATCAACGACTGGCGAGATTATACGCGTTTGTTTTTTGCTTTTTCTCGCCATTCCTTTCCTCAATTGCGATATAAGGAATTTTCAACTGCGTGAAATTCTTTCGATATCGTGGAAAACATTTTAATTAACATCTTCATGTCTTCATCAACTAGTTTTAGATTGGGAGACGTTGGCTCATAAAGTGAACGTAAAAGTTGAAGAAAGGTTGTTAGAATGAAGAAATAACAGCTAAGCATTTTATTACAGGAGTTGCTTTTGATATATTTATATAATCATAGGTGGGAACAATTTTAAATTTTCAGTTTTCACTTCGTCCAATCAGGGGCGCAACGAAATTAACTTTTCGAGGGCTGAAATTGTTCATTTGTCGAATGGAACTCCACATTTTGCCGAATGATGATTTTCTCGAAACGTCAAACAAAATTTCCTGAATAAGGAAATTTTTTTGAAGGTCACAGTGACCTCCCGTGTCTCCCATGCGTTCAACAACAAGTGTAAAAAATGCCATCCCATGGCTTTCTCTAGAAACAAATTCAACGGCTAGCAAGATTATATGTGTTTATTTTTGCTTTTTCTTGCCATTCCTTTCCACAATGGGGTTGTTTCCAAAATTTTAAAAGTATTTTTTTCTGAAAGAGCATGCTTAAAAACATAGAATCTGACCATTTTTTTAAATAATTTCTTTAAGTTTAATACATTTAAAAAATTACTTAAATCGGTTCTCTTTCATCGTTAAACGCTTCCACCGATGACATCACAAATGATGAAATGCCATTCAGTGTTGCCATTCACGGTCCAAAATATTTAATTCGCATCTTTACTCACGTGTATTGGCAACGATATGATTGATAGCAAGCGTAGAGCGCAATTGTAATTAGCTTCTTGATTATAATAACGTGGAAATGCGGTAGAAAGATGCGCCATAGTGCATCATTTGTGACGTCATAAAGACCACGCCTTCTTTGAAGAATCGGACATTTTAAAAAATTAATTTTAAAAAAAAAACTGTTGAGAAAATGAAAGTATTTTTTGAGTCCATGTTTTTTTTTTTTTTTTACTTATTCTATAAATTTCAGTGACAAAAAGTACTACTTTTGACAGAAGGAAACAATCCCATTGCAATAGAAGGGATTTTCAAGTGCGAAACTTTATCGATATTCTAGACAGAAACAGACTGCAACATTCGAACCATCATCGAAAAAATTACATCTCAATAGAACGTAATTGTTGATGGAGAGAATGTGAACCTACTTGTTCTTTTCTGCCGCTTTGGGCTCAAACATTAGAAATATATCCTTCCAAAAAAGTGACAAGACAAAGTCGATATGCATTCAGCTTTCTACAACTTGAAGGAAAAATGGAATTGCTCTTAGATTCAAATTCTTTCTTCACGCAGCTAGTGGATATCACACCACATCTTCTCATGTCTGGCAACGAAAAAGAAATGTGTGCAGTGTTTTTCAAACGAACCGGTGATGGGTTGACTTAACCACCATAGCTTTCCTTCCAGAGGTCAGTCACAAAACCCTGTAGCCTATAAGCTGAAGAAATGGAACTGGTGGGTCTGTTTAGAGAGGATATATTCAATGATACACAGTGACAGTCTTCGGTTCCAGTTGTTCGTCAAAACAGCACCTAATATGGAGCTGAACCGTGTTTGTTAGCTTCCCAATCAAAAGAATAAGTTTATTCCATTCGTATCGCAGGTACCACTATGGTTGGCAGGAGAAAAGGAGGTCAAAATCGAATTTTCCAATTATTTGTTATTACAAAAAGAACGACTGAGCCTACAGACTTCATTGTGAGTTTAAATGAAAGCCAGCGAAATTTACTTTCTCGAAATTATAATAACTTTTCTTGTAAAATAGGAGTTTGTTTCGATATTTGGCAAAAACAAGTTTAAAGCATAAGATTTTCTTATTTTCGAAAATATAACCTATCTTTGAAGAGCGATATCTTAAAATCTATTAATCGTACGGCATTTCAATTAAATTGTTGTAAGTTTAATGTACCGTAAAACGGGGGGACATTGCTCCTCTAGGGATAACATTGCTCCAAAAAGTGTAAAAGTTTTTTTTCCTGATTTTCGGTCTTGAATGCCCATTTGTTTACTTTTATCTTCCCCCTAGTCGAAAGGAATTCCTCATTGTCAACCACTTCGTCACTGAAGTCCTCGAAAATCAGTAAAAACACTTTTACACTTTTTAGAGCAATGTTTTAGAGGAGCAATGTTCCCTTCGAGGAGTTCTCGTCGAGGAGCAATGCTCGTTTATAACGAGCTCTGATTTAGCGAAATCTCGGTTTTTCGAGGAAATTAGAAACGTTTGGCTGGTACAATGTTAAGTCTATGAGAGCAAAACTCGCTTTCAACGAGCAAACCCCGTTTAAAGCGAGCAATATTTTTGTGATTCATAAAATTTCTATTGACATGGAGCAAAATGATGAGCTTTAATTCCTTAAAGACAGTTTTTTTTTGTTTGTAGTTAGAGAAGCATTTGAAAATTGTACATATGTAGACATCAATGTTATTACTTCCGAGATACTTATTTCCGATTATATTGAAGGACATATTTAAGAAGTTCAAACAAAAAAAGTCAGTGAAAGCGACAACGATAACAAAAATTGTGAACAATTTGAAGCTGAACTATCACCAACATAATACTTAATGTCTTTTAATACGCAAAAAAGCTTCGTCCGCTCTTCGAAGCCAGGGGTGAAAATGACGATGTTTTGCCCATCGTTGTTTGATGTTTGCGATGTCTACCGAGGAGTGAATATTCCTCGACAGACATCAATAACGCAACAAAAAGAAAGACAGTTCAAAGAAATTTACCAACTTCTTTGGCCTTGTAGAGAAATTGAAAACAAACAAAGCAAGAATACAAATTTAATTATATTTTTGTAAACCCGCGTTTTACGAGCACTTTGTTTTAAGGAGCAAATAACGTGGTCCCTTCTCTCTCGATATAAGCGAGTTCAACTGTATATCGCTTGCTAGAATAATTTTTAAGGAAAATTGTCTATTAATTAAGCGGGCTCGACTGTATACACATTTATTTAATCACTGATCAGACCCTAAATTACTGCTTTCAAAAAAAGCTGTAAGTAAAAATGTTCATTTGTCCTTAGAAATATAACAGTTTTTACAATGAATGATGAAAGAATGATGAGGGAATACGTATCAAGTGCCTCGCCTCTTCCGACCCTATCTCTACAGCAACACTGAGCCAACGTTCGAGGCGATAAACCATTAACAGCAAACGCGTTGCGAATCAGCATTCTGGTAGCCAATGTATGGCACATAAAGTCACAAAGGCCACATGTTGCGAAAGATCTTAGCAGTGATGTATGGCGGAACATCTTTCAAAAATTCTGTCAACTCGTGACCCTGCAAGAGCAACTACTTAAATACAGGTGGAGTTTTACACATTGTATATTTATTATTTAAAAATTTTTCGCTCTCACCTCACAAGACATAAATTTGACCGCTGCACTTAAACTACGTGAAACGGAAATGGATAAGGAAGATAAAGTATCTCTAAGTGATTACATATTTTTTTATTTTATTTATTTCACTCTATTGTGGTCATACTAAAATCTGTATAACAATAATGACATCCTTTCCATCAGCATAACAATTTGAAAAATGAGGTTTATTTTTTTTCTCCATATCTATCCATTTGTTACTTAAATCCAGCATAAATCCTAGAAAAATGTGAAAGGACTGCTGTGAATAAAGATTGGGAGGTTTTAGGTAACTTTTCGAATGCAAATTAAACCAGAATCTTACTAAATTTAATCAATAAAAACATGTGTCATTAGAAACACGTACTGACTATGTTCATGTTGGTTTGTGGGAAATTCCACGGGCAATTGACTGACATCTCCGAAGCAAAATTATAAGCATTTTTTCACATTCCACGTAAAAAAATAAATAAATAAAAATAAAAATAAAAACATTTTTTTAAGCATCTTTTCAGCTGATTTATTGCTCCTTTTAAGCTGAATTTAATGGCATGATTTAGTTTTGAAAATATTTTTAGTTGGCTTTAGGGCAGTTCTCAAAAGGTGGGAGCAAACACAGACCTCAACTTTGAAGCTTCAACACCAAATAACTTTCATTTTAATTAACTCAAAAATGTTTGAGTTAAATTATAATACTGTATAGAGACAAGAATTGACATAAATTATGGAAAAAATGCTCTTTAAATGCCCTTAAAAAAATATTTTCTTTGCTAAAAGGCGCAATTTTGGACATACCAAAACGTTAACTGAGCAAATGTACCATTAAAGACAATTTTTTAAAAATTATTTCCATACGTTTCAAAAAAAATTTAAAGGTATGAATCTTACACTGAATAATTTTTTGTTAATATTTTACACAAATAACAAAAGTAAAGACAGATTATTCACTTTGTAAACGATTTTAGAAAATAGTAAGTTTCAAATTTGATGCATGTCCAAAATTTACGATCTTTACAATGCTATTTTTTGAGAACTAAGTATATGATGTTTTCATTTTAAAGGTGTTTATCGAGCCTCGGAATCAATTTTTAATTGTTTAAAAGTGTTTTCATAAGCTTTTATGCAGTATCTTAGAAGAAAAATAATTTTTTTTAAACGTACATGTGAGATGTCCAAATGGCGTTACGATCTTGACGCCGATAATTCTGTCCATTTATTCATAATTTTTGATGATCTACTGTCTTCTAACCTCAATAAAAAACGTTATTATAATGTTATCTTCTTTAATCCATTGGTATTCTGCATAATTAATATGTTACACATTGAACAATACATAAATTACAGTAGAAACATGGCTGCTTATGATCGAACCGAAAGCCATTTTGCGCTAAAATCGCCAAGCAAACCTCTGTTGGCGACAACACAGTATACGATAAGCTAAAGGTTCCCAGAGGGGAATTCCAATTTGACAAATGTAGTTTATCGTCAGCTGTACCAGTTTTGGCGACTTTATCACCTGCGCTAGCATTTTTTTTTTTTTTTTTTCCGCTTTTATTATTTTAGAATTCTTTTTCTCTTCTTTCTTTTGGAAACATAATTTAACGATCTCCAAATAGAAATACGAATTTCTTTCTTCAATAATTTTTTTAGACATCATTTTAATTCTTATGACATTAGAAAAAATATTCATTATTAAAACTGATGTCACTTTTTACAATTGTATTATTTTTAATTTGAAGCTTTTTTTTTAACTTTGCATCAATTTTTCAAAATCATTCCAAAACTTTATTAAATGTAAGGAGCAGCATGTATAGCCATTCAAGTATTTCATTAATATCCTCTTTATTATTAAATTGCAAAATTTAAAAAGTAGTAAATAAAATTTTCATTGGAAAAGTTAAAAATCAGATTAACAATTGTCAAAAATGGTGAAACTTACGTTATGATGATGTCCAAAATCCGTTACCTACAGGAAAACAATGTCCAAAATCTGTTACCTACAGATTGCTGATTTAATTTGCTAATTAACAACTTTTACAAATACCTGCTGTCTTTTCATGTTCATATATTGTGTTCTAGGTATGCATAATATAGAATAAAATCAAAATTGATGTCAAATTCGAAAATTTTTGAAATTGCTCAAAGTTAACTTTTTTGTTCCCACCTTTTGAGAACTGCCCTTTAAAAAAAATAGTCAAACACATGATAACTGACTGTCAGTCAGTTACTATGTTTTTATTTATTTTGTAATAATCAACCAGATGATATTTTCAAAATTTAACTACACCATTAAATTTAGCTTAAAAACCACTGAAAAGATTTTTTAAATAATGTGTATTTTGAGAGGAATGTGACAAAATGCTTATGCTTTTGCATCGAAGATGTCAGTCATTTACCCGTGGAATCGCCAGCAAAGAGAAAAATTGGAAGAATCAGAACAGCAAATATTCCCATTAAACATTGTTTTGTAGCTCGTTTGTAGTCTAATATTCAATAAAACTACAGATTTACTGTATCTATTATTAAAAAATATATATATTTAAAAAAACAAAATGAACAGATTCTGTCGTAAAGACACACGATAGAGGTGAAACTTTTGTATAGCAGGGAAGCACTGAATTAGGGGAAGGGCTGTATTGCCTGTCAATTTGACGAACGCGATAAGCCATGACTTGTCCTAGAACCCCTCCAGAGAACTGGCATACATATCCTCCATTTTAGCTCCGAGAGCGCTTTGACTTCAGAGTTATTTTAAGTACTTGCACTTTATCATAGTCACTGATTGCTATATCGTAAAAATAACTGATGAAACGTTTAGTAAAAGGCACTTTCAGCAAAACTAGCAAAGTAACTATTACTTAAAATAAATCATAGCTCCTCGGGAAATATTTAATTTTCAGAACCCAATTTTCATATCCAACTTGTTTTCAATGTGAACGAATGAAATCTTCTCCTTTTATTAACTGAAACAGTCGAACATCAATCAAACTATACGTCTGAAGTAAAGACACTGGTTTCCTTCAACACAGATTTCGTGCACATGCTAATATTGCTAAACAGCGCAATCTGACTGACAATCAAAGCGGCTTAATCGGCAGCGAGCTAAACTTCGGACCCTGGATCGAGTCCCGACCAAGATTTCTAGGCATATTCACAACAAAATTGCATATGTTAATGAAGAAAATAGATTATAAGCAACGAAAACACGAAACAATACTCGAAATCGTACAAGTTGCTTCTCCTTAATTAAAAATCACTTCAATGTTAGCTGTTGTTCAAGAAGGTTTTTGCTTTGTTTCTTTGTCTATTATTTTTGTTTGTTTATATTCTAGTTAGTATGCATTCAAAAAGTCAAATGGATAAATGCTTCATGTGTGGAAACCATGACGCTAATCAAATCCACCATTTTTTCTACTCGGAAATAAATTTAAGCTTTGTAAAGCTGCAACGCAGTGGCATAGGAAATTAAGTGATCTCTGGGTCCGGACCCCTTCCTTGAAATTAAAATTAAACTCCTATAATAAAAATTAAATTTCTTCCCATCTGTTTATTTATTTATATTTTTCATCACATAATCAATTTTATGCATGACTGTTTGTCCAAAATTAAAGCAAATTATGACAGTTTTTATTTACATTCCTAGGCAAGCGGACAAGTGAAGATATATGTATCAGTGTTTTTCAAGGATATTTTTACACATTCTGCAGAAACTACTACATAATTGAACCTTTAGCACAAAACATAAAAAATCATAATAATAATAATGAACATACGTATACGTCACGTCTGTCTTTTATAATCCTTTGCTTATTATACTTAGTGTTCATAGGATTGTGTTCAACTCAATGTAGTGAAAGTATCAAAGGTTAATCACCCAACATTTTTTTCGTTAAATTCTTCAATATCCATCATTACAGAGATCATTAGCTACTGAAAGCATCTACTTTAGATGGCATTTCAAAAGAAACAGCCATTAATACAAAATCTACAAGTTTGAATTCAACACTCTATCGGTTAGTATCAATTATCTTAAAGAAAACTGCTGTATCATTGAGTTCTTGTTCCTATATAAATTACATGTGTGGTTCTGTTTATTGAATTCCAACAATTTGTTCGGCTGTTCTAAAAAGACTTCAGCAAGGTGGTAATAACACCTCAAAACTGGTCATCTTCCAAATATGAAACCTTCACTTTTCCGAACACCTGTGATGAGCTGACACTGATAATAGCGGCATTATAATTAAACTGTTGATTTCAAACGAGCTGTGGGGAGGGAAGTTGGCAACAACTTGCAGAATGACAAGGCGTTGACGTGATATCACATCACTAAATCTGTACTTAACACATTAATAGGAGCTTTTTTTTATAGCGTCTATCGATAGAATAATAATAAGTGAAGGGTGGTCTCAATGGCGAGCATTTCTGCCTGCAGTATAGAAAAATGAAATGCCATTTTTTCCGCGATCTAACTCTCTGTTTCTTTCATATTTAACACGGAAAATCAATGATATCAAGTGTGTACAATTGATCTCTTGGTCTAGAAGACTGGACCAAGGGGATCAGCAACAACTACATGTGTAAAATTATTTTTTTTAAAAACAAAAGGAAATCGCTGTTGCTACGAAGGGTATCCATTATATTATAATAAGGGTGTGAATGAGCTTGGAAAAGAATAAATATACAGCAAAACTTAAAATACTTCTTAGCTTACTTTCCCAGTTAAAATCAGAAACAGAAGAAAAAAAGCCTGAAAGAAGGCTTACTGCATCTTAAAAATATCGCAAAAAAAAAAAAAAAAAAAGCCAATTAAAATTATTAAATAAGTACCGAAAAATTAAAAATTGGAAAGTAGGATATTGAGATGGGGAAAAAGTGTTTGTCGGTCTGTCCTTCTACCATCCCCCCCCCCTAACAACTTTTGAGTGAGTTGTCCTATTCGAACCAACTTTTTTTTTTGTTCGGAAGTTCTCTGCGAGGACACCTCATTCCCATAGTTGAGTTTTTAGTATCAGCAATTCTTCGTTCCCTTTTGAACAGTTCAAAAAACTTAATATTAGCGCCTGCAAGGAAATTCTAGACAAATACAAATCCCAAACTTAAAGTCGAATTTGCTTCAAACAAATTTTGTTGGAAATAGCTCTTGATGACCATGTCCCGACTCCAACTCCGACTCTTGTACCCGCAAATTAGTCGGATTCAGATTCCCCGACTCTGACTCTGGCTCCGTAACTTTGGCAAAAATTTAGACACGAATGGAAAAGGACTCCGACTCTTGAAATTTTAAAGTTTTCGGCTCCAACTCCGACCTTTTTATCCTAAAATGAGATGGACTCCGATTCCGACTCCACAGCCATGGTCTTTACTGAGAAATAAGTATTGTTGCTATGATTTGTTTTTAGTTTCACTCTAAAGATTTTATTTATGTATTCAGTTTTTGGCGGAGAAATTCGGAGTCCTTTATGTTTCAACAAAAAAATTAGCGCAGAAGATTTTTTTTTTTTTTTTTTTTTTGATAATGAAAATTCTTTCTTTTCTTTTTTTTAAGTACTTTTTTTAATTTTTTTTTTTTTGGCAACAGGGGAAAAACAAACGATGTTTTTTTTTTCTTTTTAGTACAATGTATTTATTGTAATGAGCTTATTGTTTTTAATTCTATTTGAAAGCGATTAAAGTTTTTTTTAATGCAAAATAAGCTGCTATGTTTGAAAAGCGCTACTACTTTTTTAATTCGTTTATTTATTTTTTACGCATCTATTTCTTTAGATGAGCATGGCATATTTTATTCCTAGAAATCAGCTTAAAATGTTAATAAGCTATGTTTGAAAACATTTACAATTTTAGCTAATTTTGAGAATACTGATCAGATACCAGAAAGACGATATTGATATACGGGCGAGTAAGCACGCCTAGTTCTGGACGGAACTTCTTGTTATTAATTTTTGAGCACGGACACTTTTCCCCTTTTTAGAACATTTTGAAGCACACCATCTGAAACAGTTCTCAGAACACTTCTCAGAATGTTTATTTTGAAGACTTATGGAGACGCATTTGACAGAAGTGTTTGGACACGGACCCCCTTTTCAGAAGACATTGTAGCACACTTTTTTTTGGGGGGGGGGGGGGAGAAAATTTTTAGAACATTTATGGAACATTCATCATTTTTCAAAGCTGTTGGTTTTTACAGTAGTTTTTGCAATCAACCGCAATTTGCGAGGATGTTAGCTATGAGCCACCGAGCAAGAGACGGACTTCAACCGGGAAAAAGTTGTTCGTTTAAAGGTAATCATAAGGTCAATTAACCCCTTCAATCGGAGTTATAAAATACTTAACCAAATATGTTTTTCATTTTTTTTTTCTTTTTTTTGGTAAACTGTACTACGGTAAAGAGTATCTTAAAGACAAAATTTCAAGTTTCTAAGTGAAAAATTAAAAGTGTTATGATGTGTCCAATATTCCGAACATGCATTTTTTAAGTACATATTTAAGATAAAAAATGGATGAAACATCAAACTTCATTGTAAAATGTTCTCTTAACAATATTAAAACATAATATAATCCTTTTAAATCTTTACTAATAATAAAGCTGAAAGTTTCTCTGTTTGTCAGGATCACTCTCTGTCCGGATCTCTGTCTGTCTGTCAGGATCTCTGTAACGCGCATAGCGCCTAGACCGTTCGGCCGATTTTCATGAAATTTGACACAAAGTTAATTTGTAGCATGAGGGTGTGCACCTCGAAGTGATTTGTCGAAAATTCGATGTGGTTCTTTTTCTATTCTAATTTTAAGAGCAAAATTATCATAAGATGGACGAGTAAATTACGAAATTATTATAATGTGGAACCGTAACATGGACACAAGCTAATTGGCGAGATACGAAATTATCATAACGTAGAACCGTAACATGGGTACAAGCCAATTGGCGAGAAAATTCACCATACATTATTTGTAAATATACAGGCGAACCAAAAGATCTTTTAATTTTTCTATTACGGGCAAAGCCGTGCGGGTATCACTAGTGATCAATAAAATATAATATATTTTTTTTAAAAATCAGACAAAAAACCTTGCTTTTGCGACGAGAACACATGGTTCCAAAAATGAGCCATCTCAGTCTCCCAGCATCTGTTTGTTAGTGATTTCAATCCCAAAACAAAATATTCTTGCACAGATAACTTACAACGACGAATGGTATATTTCGTAGCAATGGTCTGTTGGAACAATGTCTTCAAAATTTCATTTCAAGATGGGAACTTTTGAGAATCTTTAAATAAAATTTACAAAAAACTCATTTCGAGAAAGCATTTTAAATTTAAACTTTCATATTAAGTATTACCGTGTATTTTGAAAATGCAAAAAGCTCAAGTCTCTGCTTTAAATGAACATCGAGACAAAAATTGATTAATTTTGCAAAATTTGAGAAGTTATTGATTTAATAAATTGTAAAATGTTGTCAAAAAATGCCATAGTAACATGTTAACAACCAAATAACGAATAAATACCTTTGTGCTTGAAAATTAAATGAATCAATTATCCAACGTTTTGATACACAAAAATTGCAAATTACTTGCAGACACGTGGTTTATTGTTACAAGGAACACCTTTTTCAATGCAAAGAAGTGTGAGCTTTTGGCTTTCCTCGGATGACTTTTCATCCAAAAGTTTACACTTCTTTGCATTGAAAAAGATGTTCCTTGCAACACCAAAACATGTGTCTGCAGCAATTTGCGATTTTTGTACATCAAAACGTTGGATAATTGATTCCTTTAACGTTAACAACCATTAAATGATTCAAAATTTTGGTTATTTAATAATTTCTCATATTTCTTTGGCGATTCTTCATTTTATTGCACTATCTTTACAGCTACAAATAGTTAGGTCCTGAGTCCTGACAAGCACTACAATGCGTATGAAATAAATAAAGAATATTGAATAGTTTTGCAAGAAATTTCCCGACATATCTTTTACAAATTTCTAATTTTTTTTCCAAACATTCTTCAGTAATTCCGCAGCTACATCAACCACAAATATAAATTTATTTTCCAAACATTGTTTGACATTATGCATTTCTCGCCATGCCATCGATCTCTTGAAACGAAACAAATCTTACAGATTAGACAAATGCATATTCATATTTCCTACTTTAGATAGCCAAAATTAGCATTTCCATTTTATTTAGATAGTTATCAATAAATATATCTCTCTTTTCTTTCTCAACAAAACAATCGAGTTTTTTTTTTTTTTCTTGACTTGGATACTAAGCGATAAATGTATGTCAATTCACATCAACAGAAGTAGAAATGTATTTTAGAAGAAACAGTTTCACATAATGCATTCCATACCATCAATTTATTGAATTGAAAAGATCTTCTTCTTTAATTAAGCAAATTCATACCTCCCATTTTAGACGAATCTAAAATTTCTCCCTTTTTATTAGACAGTTATTAGTAAATCTATTGCCTTTTTTCTCTCCAATAAAGCAATTGCAATTTTTTGCGTGGACGTTGAGCGATAAATACATAGCAAGTCACATCAACTGGAAGTAGAAACATATCTGGAAAAATGCTTGACATAATGCATTCCATACCATCATTTTTTTTTTTTTTTTTTTTTTGAAATGAAATGAAATGAAAAAAAATCTAACTTCTCTAATTAAACAAGCTTATATCTTCTGTTTTAGGTTTAACTAAAATTTGCCCCTTTTTTGACAGTCATTAGTACGAGGCGTGTTTTTAAAGTAAGTTCCGTTTTGAAATAAAAAAAGAACGAGTACAGATAGAGCAAAGAAATTTATTGCACAAAAATCTGCGCTATTTTTCGACATTGCTCCAGTGGTTTTCCGAGCATTTGTCATAGCGTGGTACAGGTTTTTGTATACCTATTCGTACAAAGTTGCCGCCCGTGTAGTCAACTATGAGGACTCTTACTGGGCTTTGGCTGGGACGTTTCTGAACATCCTCTGGGTCTTTCATTTGTTTCGGCATCTAAAGTCTTTCCGAGTTGGTCTCGCACAACAGCAATAATGAGCTCAGAGAAAATGTTATCCCATGGTTGACTACACAGGCGGCAACTTTGTACGAATAGGTGTACAAAAACCTGTACCACGCTATGACAAATGCTCGGAAAATCACGGGAGAAATGTCGAAAAATAGCGTAAGAGTGGTAGATTTTTGTGTAATAAATTTCTTTATATATCTCCATTTTTTCCTAAATAAAGCAATTGAGTATTTTTTCTTGGCGTGGAGGTCGAGCGATAAATACATAGCAAGTCACATCAACTGGAAATCGAAATGTTTTTGGAAAAAAAAGTTTGACACAATGCATTCCATACCAATATTTTTTTGAAATGAAAAAAATCTTAACTTCTCTTATTGTACAAAGTCATGTTTTCTATTTAAGAATTGACTAAAATTTCCCACTTTTCGACAGCTATCAATAATACATCTTTTTTTTTCAACAAAACAATGCAGTAATATTCCTTGCCATGGACGCTGAGCGATAGATGTGTAACAATTTACATTAATCAGAAAAAAAATTATTTGGAAAAAATTACTTCACATATTGTGGTTCAATTTTTCGGAAAAAAAAAATCTTGTTTTAATAAGCAAATATATCTTTCCTCTTTCAGATTTAAATAAAGGTCCCATTTTTTTCGGCAATTATCAGTAAATATATCTCTTTTTTCCCCACTAATACAATCGAGTAATTTTTCTTGGCATATTTATTGGGCGACAAATGCATAGAACATATTTCATACCATTGATTTTTAGAAAAGAAAAAATCTTAACTTCACCTACTAAACAAATACATATTTCCTATTTTACATTTAAATAATTTCCAAGTTATTTCGATGCCTATCAATATAGACATATCTCTTTTTTTTTTTTTTTTTCAACGGAACAATTGAGTAATTTTTCTTGGCGTGATTATTGGACGACAAATGCATAAAATATAGTTCATGCCATCAATTTTTAGAAACGAAAAAAATTTCAACTTCACCTATTAAACAAGTACATATTTCCTATTTTACACTTAAATAATTTCCAATTTATTTCGATGGCTATCAATATAGATATCTCTCTTTTTTTTTTTTTTTTTCCGCGGCACAATCGAGTAATTTCTCTTGGCGTGGACGTTGGGCGATAAAAGCGTAGCAAGTAGCAGCAACCTTGGGCGGCAGCTTGAAAACATCGTACTCTAAAATGCGGAAATCACCATCATTACAAAACCAAAGTGATTGGTTGATTACAGGGTAGGCTTTACTACAGTATCTTATTCCCAGGATTAATGGTTTCTGATTAAATGTTATTGCTGCTATGCGCTTTGCTTCAGCTGAAAGCTGTCATTTATAATGTTTCAAAAGTCTTTTTCTGCTTTGCTCTGATCAGTTTTTCCTGTTTTTATGTCAATCGTGCCAGATAAAGTCAATCATGCGAAGTCAAACTCTTTGAGGACACATATTTTTAAAAATAATTCACCAACGACAGGGTAACTAAAGAGAAAACGAATAAAAGCATGAAAAATGCTGCTAACTGAAAAGCTAAATGTTTAATTTTCAGAGTAAAAAGTTAGTGAAATACTTTGGTTTGTATTCATGTGTCATTAGTTAGGCCCACTTTTCTGTTTCATTTTTCATCATTCCGATTAACACAGACTATATATCGCTCATTTGGAAGAAGAATGCCACAATATGAAGAAATGAAATTTTACAGGAGAAACGTTTAAAGTTTAACTCTTCAGGAAATTCACTGCAAGAAATTTCCTGTGATCTCCAGTGGTTAATATTAGAACAAAAAAATCTTTCATTATTTTCCATTTGAAGCCCTTTGAGCTAGGGGGAAAAAAAATAAAGTTAAAAATTTCATATTTTGTGGCACCCTTCTTCCAAACGAGCAATTATTGTAATCTAAGATTTTTTCAAATTTTTCTATTTGTAAGTTTATTGAAACTCGGACAGCGAAAAAAAATCAATTTGAAGCACCATTATCTACGCAATGGGTCTCAGTAGGCCATGTTGTACAAGATGTTCTGCTTACATTTGAGTGATTCCGAGATCACGTGTGGGGCAATATGGACTAAATTTTCCTTGTAATTTCACTCATATATAAATTAATAACGGCTGAAAGTTCAAAGTTTGTTGACCTAGTAAAAGTACTTGACTCGTGTGATTTGTTAAGCAAAAATGTATTTACTGATTTCGTTTTTAATTGTTTTTTTAACGAAGTTTATTTTCTAGTGTTATTAAAATTATTAATTATTTATTTAATTAATAACTTTATAAAATTACTAATGGTAAAAGAATAATTAAATATAATTAATTATCTTTTAGTGTTAGTTTCAGAAAGAAAAACACAGTGGGCAGTTCCACAGAAAATCAGACCCCCAGCTATCCCACATGTGGCAGCTCTATATTTCGCGTCAAAATGACATTTAAAAAGTGGAATAAACAAAGTTTTTTTTCAAAGGAAATACACATATACACGTATGATTTCTTAAGCAAAAACATTTTTCTTATTACACGTTTTGGAATAAAATACTAGACATGTCACGAGCAAGAAAAAAATGCCGCGAAATGGCCCATTTGTTGACATACATTTATTTATTTATTTTATTTATTTTTTGTAAAATGTAAAACTAAATATCGGGAAAGTACAATGAATGACTTTAAATAGCACTACCTACTAGGCACACAAGAGTTAAGTTTTAGAAAAAAATGCATGACCCTTTTTTACTTTTTACAAGTTTAAATCAAAAGAAATTTTGTTCATAAAAAAGGACTGGAAAATAAACTATTTTCGTATACCCTACATTATACATTATTTATCTACATACATATGTGTGTGTGTGGGTGGGTGTGATTAGTGTACATAAATGAGTAAAGACATTTTTAAAGTGAATATTTTTAAACATTGGTATAAAAAATATTTTTGCGAAAAAAGTTGAAACGAGATTTTTTGTAGAAAAAAAAATCTGAAACAAAAAAACATATTTGAAACATAAGAACAAAGGATGAGGTTTTTGATCAGTATCAATAATAAGGCCAGAAAGATCCTAGATGGATCACTGTCAATAATCACGAACAATGATTCTCTTACATATTTTTCTGCTGAAAAAACTTTCATAAGAGAGTGACTTTATAAACTGAACTACAGGGAAAAAAAACAATTGAATTATAAAAAGATTTTTTTTTTAATGGTTGAAATAAAAAAGAGATTCTTATGGAAAGAAAATCAATAACATTTTTCTTTTAATAAAAAGAATTTGTTCATGAAAAAAATTCGGAACCGTGGAAAAATATAACAGGAAATATCCAACGATGTCTAGCACAAATAAACATAATACTGAATACAAGTGTTTCGGGGTTTCAGTGTATTCAGTAATATGTTTTATTTATTTATTTGTGCTAAACAATGTTGGATATTTCCTACTTTTCCTCGGCACAAAGGTAGTTATTTATTGCTTATTTAATGCCTGGAAAATATATTAAAGATATGAAAACAAAGCTATTTTTGTGATGAAGCATTGAAATGAAAAGGAGCGTCATAATAGGAATTTCAGTAGAAAAAAGAGCTTTCAATCACAAAAATTTTTGCGAAAAAAAATCGTTGAAAAATTTAAATGAGTATATTTTTATAAAAAAATATCAAAATTTAAAAGTTAAATAAAAAGAAAGAATTTAAGTAAAACACTCTCGTGACTTGAAATACAAAACAATCTGGTTTTCCCAAGTACGGTAAAAAAAACCTTTAAAACTTCAGAAGGAGGGCGGCAGATTGTTGCCCTCCTCCTCCCATACTAACCCCGATCTCTTCTACTCCATCTCCTTTAACGCACTTTGAAACGCAAAGTTTAGGATATACAATCCTGAAAAATAACAATCTCTTATTTTTATCTTAACAGCCCTAACTTAGATTACCATTTTTATTTGCCAACATTCATCTGTCCAAAGTAAAGCCCACAAGTCTAACCGGTAGTGCACGGAAAACTCATAGCAAAGAGCTTAATTTTTCAACTCCAATTGCCCTCGGAGAACATTTATAACAGCTATCGTATTTCTTGACACGTATTAAAAATACAAAAAGAGAAATAAGACGAATAACTGCCCACTCATTTTCTTTCTTTTTTTTTCAATGTCGTTAGTACGAAGGGATTCGAACAGCCGAATTTCACGTTCGAATTCTTTTTCGAGAGAGGTGGAAAAATTCTTAACCTCCGAGGTTGAAGCAAATTAAGCACCGGAGTTGTATCGTTTTCACGCATCTTTTTAAAGCCAGTGTACCTTTTCTGATAATTAGAAATTCTTGGCACGCTAGTAACTCGAAGAGATCACTTGTTTCGGAGATTTCTTGCGGGGCCACATCTGTAACTCCCACCGTCACCTTTTGGGTGCATCCTGCTTTTTGAATACAATTTATTTTGCTCGTTTGCTCGTGAATCCAGCAGCTGATTTAGAAAAGGGGGCGTCCGAGAGATAAAGAATGGTGCTGGAGGAAAGTGGAAACGTTCCAATTTTTTTTTCTACTTTTAAAGTTTACAACTTTAATTTGAGGTTGTTAAAAATACTCTACAATAAACTTTGTTATCTTCTGAGACTTTTTTTCTTTTTAAATTATCTTAACTAGTAGGCAAATGATTTTTTTCCTCTCTGGAAGGTTTAAATGAAATTTACCCTCAAAGGATGTATATCCTACTGCGTATCCTCAAACAAAGAAATTAAATATTCTGAAACTAACAGTCTAGCTTAAAAAAATTCATTTTTTAAATGAAGTTCTCTGGAAGATTGTGCTTCTGATGAAGCAAGTTTTGCTTGGAAATGCACGTACAAGAATTCTTTTATAACAAATTATAAAATAAAATTGAACAATTAATGGTTTTATGATTTATGAGTAAAAAGGGATTTCTTAAAGAAGTTTCTTTAAAAACAGGTATCAGTTATGAAAGCGTCTGTAATCTGCAGTATTTACTTTAATTGAATTCTGAGACTGGTACTACTGTACAGGTATCAGTTTATCAAACAGGTATCAGTTATGAAAGCGTCTGTAATCTGCAGTATTTACTTTAATTGAATTCTGAGACTGGTACTACTACGAAATAAAAGCTAATAAATGTCAATCAAGATTGAAGTCCTTGTCAAATATCACAAGGTAAAATGCAAGGACTGCACTTATATACATTACAGCTTTTAATTTTCTTTAGTATAGAGACCTTTCGAGATTTTAGACTTTTTAAAATTTATATATATATATATTTTCTATTGTTAATCTGTTTAAAATTCTACGCATTATGTATCTTACAATATTGTCCTCCCTATAATCAACTTTCATTAAAAAAAAAACCTTTTTTTAAGCATCAAAATTTGTGCATACTTTCATTTGATTATATCGTATGAATTATTTCTATAAACACATAAAAGAACTGTTTGTACAAATGCGATTTTTTTATTTCATATAGTATTTTTTTAAAATACCTTCATTATTTTTTTTCTTGTGATTGGTTTACGTTATTTCAATTTTTTGGGGAAAAAAGTCTTTTCTATTATCATAAACTTCGTATTTTTGATTAATAAATTCTTTTTTATCAAAATACTTATTTTTTATGGCCTTTAGGGTTTTTTTTTTTTTTTTTTTTGTTACGATTACTTGGCACATGACGTTGATTTATACTTTTTAAAAAATGAAAAGAAAAATGCAAACAATTCAGGTTTATATTGAAATTTTCTTTGTTTTCAGCTATGGCCATTTTAAGCACTTTTGAAGATATGAAATATATTTCTGATACTGAAAATAATCAAACGATATTGATAAAATATCTGCTAATAAATAACAAGATACAAAATATTCCTGTACCCGTACTGTTGTTTTCAAATCATACTTGCTTTCCTACGATTCATTTAATATTTGTTATCGACCTTCACCACTCTTAGATACCTTTTACCCATTTATAGCAGGGAGTATTAATCAGAAATGGCGACCTGAAAAATTAAATAAAAATATATTTACATGAATGCTGAAAACTATTCCATCATGAATCAAAGACAATGATGAGATGAATTCAAATTCATAAATGTTTCAAAATGTTTATTCATAAATTTGTTAAAATACCTATCATTGACTTCTTGATCATACAGAGCTGAGAACTCAACATAAGAAAATAAGAAAAGCATTTACCTTTGTGAATAAAATAATAATTGATTAAATCAACGTAAAACTTGAAAAAATATAGAATGCATATTTCTCGCGGTTGCCCCAAAGCTTTTTTCAATTCAGTTAAAGTTTTCTGTCTTCGACGCTGACGGTAGTGCTAATTTTTTTCTTACAGGAATGCTAGGAATTGAGAGAAAACATGTGAATGAGGATTCGCCTGAAAAAGAATTGCACCCCACACAATATAATTGTGTAAGACTGCAGTGCATTTACATTTCTTTTAAGCTTTATGCATTAAAACATTTTGCTTTATTTATTGGTTACTATAAACGGTACTGAAATGAAAAATAATACCAAACAAATTTGATGAGTACGAGTATCTAAATGACGCATATTTTCTTGAACCTAACGCTAATTTTGGTTTATGAATTTTAAAATAACGTTATTTATTACGCGGTTTGAAAATATTCTTGAAAATCTCCAGCTTAGGAAGGGTTTAAATTAGAGTCAAAATAATCTGTTTCGGAGAAAAATTATGGAAAGGTTGAAACAAGACATTTTCTTCGCCTTTTTTGTTTTCTTAGCGGAAATCAAATAAGCAAGCTTGTACCATAAGGCTAGCACGCAATAAATGATAAAAATGCAAAAAACGAAAAATGAAAAATTTACAGTTACTGCCCCTTACATGCCCACAGCAGTATAAACATTCCATAAGTTTTTTACAGTTCGTTAATCTCAACTGACAAACATGAGGTTCTTGCATGCAAAATTTGCAAAAAAGATTGCTGTTGCACTATTCAAATGTAATCTACTGTCGGCGCTTGTAATAGACAGCATCTGCATTAATAACTTTATCATGGATGGGAAAAATGGCAACTTCTAAAATCAAAAGACTGATAAATCAAAGGTTAAAAGGCTGAGTTCAAAGTGGTGTCCATTTTAGTCGCCTAAACGACCCGCATGGATAAATTTGGGACTACAGAGGACGTCGGTTAATTCAATTAGTGGTTAATTGGATCAATCGCTTTAACGAATCAAAGTGTCAAAAACAACAAAATCCAGCTTCATTGAAATAGCCGCTTTATTGAATCAATCGCTTTATGGAATCAAAACCATTTAGAACAGACGTGATTCATATAAGCGGCGACCACTGTATTCCACTCCGGTCAGGGGCGCGCCGAACTTAAATTCTTGGGAGGGCGGAAATTCTCAATTTGCAGAATGGATCTCTAAATTTCGCCGGATGTTGATAATTTTGCCGATTAGAACTCCGAATTTCGCCGAATGCTGATTATTTTGCCGAATAGAACTCCAAATCTGGGCGAATGTTTATAATTTTGCCGAAACGTCAGACAAAATTTGCCGAATAAGGAAATTTTTGGGAGGTCACAGTTACACCCGTGACCTCCCATCGGGGTGCCCCTATCTCCGGTCTGTACAAGGAGGATGCATTAACAGCTTGGATTGAATCTAGCACTGCTGATACAGGAGATTTCTAACAACCAGCATCTGCATTGAATTTTGTTGAATGAATTATTAATTTTGAAGTGTCTAATGAGGCATTCGAATCGTATATTATTCCTCTCCTGTCAAAATCTTACACTTACATGTACTACTTTAAAATCCCGTGTAATGAAAGCAGACATGGTAACCAAGCACCCGTTCAATTAGCACTCTTGGGGGTTGTGCACTTAATTACAGCGCAAAATAGGGGCGATGATTATCAATCATTGTGGGGCAAATGAAAACTATCTTCGGTTGCCATCTTCAGCCAAATCCTTATTACAAACGTGACAGATATCACCCCCTGCGGATGCTCTTCTCGGCTGTTTTAGACGAGGGAGCATGCTTTCAAGAAAATATTTATTTTCAGGTCAGACAAAAGTACAGCTCAGAATCTGTGGCTGAATTTTGCATTTGAAAGCGTAAATGAGCAATTCCAAATCAATGTTACCATTTTTATTGAAAAACTTGAGCGGACACATGCAACCTATGTCTCGCTAGTTGAGCATCGCTGTTTCCAGTAAATAGGCTCTGTCCGTTTCATCTCACTGTAATAACTTGAAATTTAAAATTTATACAAGATAGTTGAACCAAAGATGACCATAGGTAAGCTTTGATGATTTTTCATAATTTTCTAATTTGGTGTAAGTGATTGATTTTTTTAATTTGCAACTGTACGCTTATCTGTAGCACATACCAATTGTGATTTTCTTTCGTAAAATGCATTTTAACTAGTTTCCTAATACAATTTCAAAATTGTAGCCAGCGTGCACCTATGTCCTAGAATTTTAGGGCCGTCGACTCCCTGTACCCCTAAATCAGTCCAACTCCAACCCGGTCTCAACAGCCTGGACCGCCGCAAAATCTTAGAGAGAAGGGGGGGGGGAAATGTTGTGTGTCTGGGCCAAACCAGTTAAACGCCATCTTAACTAGCGCTAATAAGCGATGGGAAATTTCTTTCGTCCCATATAGCACCATGTGGGTGTCTTGTGTTCTTTAATTTGCATATCGGCCAAACTTTGCAAAAATTATCACATATTCCAGTTGATTTTTTTAATGCCGTAAGCGTTCATTATGCTTTGTAATTTTTTAATATACGTTTAGTTTTTTTCGCTCTTTTTTCTTTGCCTTAGTTAAAAAAAAAACTTTAAAACAAAATGATTAGAGCATGATAAACTGATATAGACTGAATTCTTTTAAATGTTTTATATATTTTTAGATCCTCCGCTTTTTATTTTTAACGTATGAAGATACGCTAATTCACTAATTTTATGCTTTAATGAAATCGTAAATGATGTATTCGTATTTAAAAACTGACTTGATTAATCTTGCAGCGTTTATATCAGAATACGTCTCCATAGGAAGTAAATAAAAATCTTCTAAAATGTATGAATGAAATGTAATTTTGCAAAACTACTATTTTCAAAATTGCGAGCAACTTACTTACGTTCAAAGTATTTGTCAGTATATTGCAATTTATAATATCAAACTGAATATTGATTTATTTATTAAAGATCGATGTTGATTTTTGTAACTGCACCAAAGGGAGGAAAATAATATACTCTTTTACATTTACATTCCTGGATATGCCGTATATAAAATTAAAAATCGCTTGCATTGTCACTCTTACGTTAAATTTTTAGCCTCAGTTTGATGGGCAGAAGAAACGACAAAAAATTATCTGCTTGACATTAGCGGGAGGCAATTAACCTATCCCAATCCAGAAATTGAGAAAACTTTTTCAATTTTACATAAAATGTTTCAGTTTTTTTAAGAGTTAAAATTATTAAGTAAGAGTTATAATTATTGTTTTTGCCAAATATGAAAGGTGTTTTAAAAAGTGAAGCTATACAAAAACTTTCAGAATTAGACAAAATGAATGAAGAATGTGAAAGCTTCTACTGTCCTATGATGGAACATCTTTTAAAATGCGTTTCTGCTTTTTTAAATATACTTTTGAACAATCACAGAAAAACAGTTCAATCTCTGCACCTGGAAAAAAAATTATAATGAAAACAAACTACGTCTTAAAATACATGTCGAGTGCCAAACTACAGATAATGTTGCCATCTAGCAACCATGCTGCCAAAGTTTTCGCCAAGCCTTTCACTAGTCACATGATGTATCCATGAACCAATTTTTTCATCATCAAGTCTGGGAAAGCTCGGTCTACTCTTATTATTAGTCTATGGGAAGAACGAAACATAAGTGCACGATTGTGAAGTCTAGTGCTGCAGAGTAACGTTTTTTGATATTAACTTATCAAGTAAGAAAAAAAAATCTAGTTACATTATTGAGAGATGAAAAATTATTTATACGCCTAATAAAGTCTCATCGAATTCATTGGGGGGGGGGGATGAAGACCAATCATGCCTTTTCGTGAATCCGCTCGGGAACGCTATTATTATTATTCTTTTTTTGGTAGACAAACATGACTCTGGCAAATATTAACATAATTAAAAAATCGCAATTCGAAACGTTAAAGTGGGCGAAAAAATGCAGGTTTTCTATTCAAAATAACACGTCAAAGCTTTTTTTTAATTTTAGGAACATATATTTTACAAGAACAACACTTACTTATCTTGAAACTGGGGAAATTATTCGTAGAACAACGAAACTTTATGGAAACGCCGCTCAACGAAACGTACAGTTCCATCTCTGTTTTGCGAGGACCAGGCCCACAAGATTTTTTCCCCTTCTGTCTTAGATTCACGACGATCCTGCCACAGCCATGGTAGAAATGCAGCCTCGGAAGGAAAATGACAAACTCAGACTCTTGGAATTTTAAAGCTTTTGATTCCCAGCTCCGGCTCCGACTTTATTATCTCACAAATCAGTTCAACCCCAACTCTACGACACGGATTTTAACTCTGCAGCCCTGATTTTTACTACGTAATAATGGTTGTTGATGTGATTTGTTTTTATTTTCATGTAAAAATTTTAAATTATTAATTTATTTTTTGCAACGGAATATAATATTATATCCGGAGTGTTTTATTTTTTAACAGGAAGAAAGAGCTGTGCAAACGATTTTATTTCTGCTGAAAATTATTTATTCAAGAGGACTTTTAATGAATTATTTATTTATTTTCTAAAATATATGTGTTTATTGTAATATTTAGCAACGGGGAAAATAAAATCCGACGCGCTTTGTTTTTACAGAAGAAAGAGAGACCTACAAACGATTTTTTTTTATATACAAAATGTATTTTTTTAATTTTTATATTTTTTCTTTCTTTTCTTTACGTTTCAAGTGTTTTGTTATGGAAGAAAATATAATAACTGCATTTTTTAAAGTTGCTTGTACTACATTAGTTCTTTCATTTATTTTTTACGTGTATATTTTTGCAGATGAGACGGACAAATTCTGTTTTTAAAAATCAGCTCAAAATTTTAAAAAGGAAGGCAGGTTTGACAGAATTTGCAGACCCCTAACAAATTAAGAGAAAATTAATCAGTTACTAGGAAGTCGATACAGTTAAGTAGGATCGTTTAGTTCTGAACGGAACTTCTTTTGCAAACTGCAATAATCACACATCAATCAAGCAAAACATTTTAAGCTTAATTTCCAGTTTCGTTCCATGTGGTTAGGTTCGCATATTAGTGACACCACAAGTTCGCTATTAGGAACCAAAATCTTGGATGTGTCAGTTCTCTCAATATAGTGAAATTTGATTTTACAAGTCCCGACCTAATATATGTACCCGGAAATTGTGCTCAAAGTTTTAAACTATTAAACAGTAAGAAAAGAATTGCTGAAAGAATAACATGTCATAAAACCATATGCTGTACCTATGGTGAGAAGAAAGCGAACTAAAACAATCCAAGACATGAAGGATATTGAAGAGGAAAAAAAATATATTTAAGATCGAAGACGTTGTAGAAATTTTTATCTCGTGTGCCATCTGTCCATTTGACGTCTGTACTTATCATCATTCGTTTCTCTATCTTAATAAAATCTCTGCAGCCAGATGGTGCGGATACTTTTCGCACATTTGATAAATCAAAAGTGTTAAAAAGTCAGTTTATGCATTACATTTGTTCTCTTTTTCTTCACCCTGTGCAATGGGAAAGGAAAATTAAAAATCGGTTTTAGTGTTGATGACAAAATAAGGCTGTCTTGTTTCTGCTTCCGGCGAATTTAATATACATCACGGGGATTCATATTTCGAACGATTTCGTAAGTTCTATCATTGGCTGGTTCCTTTTTCTTTCTTTCTTTTTTTTTTTTTGTTAAACCCTTCTGTCTTTATGATCGATCGATTTATTCCAGGTAAAATATTTTGTTTTGAAAAAAATTTCGTTGTATAAAAAATGGGAATGAAAGAGTAATTTCGGATGTGAATTGCTATTAATATAAAATATATGATTATGATAGTGCAAATGTTTTGTAATTTTGGGACATATTCATGTATAATTATATATCTTTAAAGTTCTAAAACTTAATTTTGAAGAATACAGTATAGCCAAGTAAAAAACAGAAATTTTGTTTTCTGGAATTGGAGCAACCTAATCTGGTAGTGTCGTAATCCTGGAATTAGCATCTGCGTAGTGTTGGACACAAACCTTCGGTTGAGGATATTGCGTAGTGCATATTTTTTGTAAATCGTCGAACATGTATGAAATAATAGTTGGAATCATTATAACGATTTTAAAACCTATATTACAAGACATAAATATGTGCAAATATGCAGCTCTAAAAAATCATTTAAGTTTACTACACGAATTCAACATCTTAGTTTATTAGCTTTTAGTTTTAAAATATTAGAGATTTAAATATTTAACATTTAGAAATTCAACTCTCTAATATGAGTAAAATTGCAGACGATTAATTATTCATGGTTAATGATTTAAGTTGAGTCAGGGGTTCTCAAATTTTTAGACACAAAATATTTCGGCGACCCCCCCCCCCCCCCCCCGAAACCCCTAAAACAATAACTAAAAACTACACAAATGGTCAGAATCCAGAATGGAATGGTTTCATCCTCAGAAATACAAAAAATTAGTAAAATAAAGTTGGATTTTTCTCTCTTAAACATTTTGTAATAAGAGACAGTAAAGTAGTAGACCTCATTGATTTTATAGGCTTGCAGTAGTTTTATGAGTTATTAACCACCTTGCGCTCCTTTAACTTTTCACTTTTTTCCCTGATGAAAGGTGGTTTATTTAGGTTATGAACTTATCCCTTCAAGGACCAGACAAAACTGTTCTGTATGTTCAAGACTGACAGGGACGAAGCGAGGGGGGGGGGTGAAAACACTCCCCAGAGCCATTGGTTTAACATAAAGGCAAACTCTAATACAGTATTTTATGCATATGAAAGGGCTGTTTCATTCAAAAAAAAAAAAAACCTTCAGAAGGTATTTTTCATCAAAAAAAAAAAAAAAAACTCCCCAGAAAGTATTTTTAATCAAAAAACCTTGTCCAGAAGGCATTTTTCATCAAAAAAAAAAAAACCCTCCAGAAGGTATTTTTCATTAAAACAAAAAACCCTCCAGAAGGTATTTTTGATCAAAAAATTCCCTCCAAAAGGCTTTTTTAAATCAAAAACCCTTTCCAGAAGGAATTCTTAATCAAAAAAAGACCCAGAAGGTATTCTTGATCAAAAAAAAAAAAAAAAAACCCTCCAGAAGGTATTTTTGGCTGCGCTAATGAAGACAGAGTAAATTCGTTTATAAAAAAAAAAAAAAAATCTAGTATTTGAAAGACAACAGTTAAGAAAGAAGATTTTGAAAATTTTACAACTACTCAAGAGTTCGTAGAGTATGTGTCCGGTATTGGCGCCACATCCCTTGACACTTCATTTCTCTCCTTCAATCAACTAAAGTAACTTTTAACACAGCTTAGGGTAGACCGACCAGTGAGTGAACACCACCCAGTGAATGAACAGTGCGTCATTTTTTTCAAAAAAAATAAGCTTCCAAAAAAAAATTTTTTTCTGAATAAATTCAATGCAAAAGCGTTCTTTATTGCTATTCTAAGCTATCTAACACCTGATTGGTTACTTTGAATACGTATTTTTTTTCCTGGAAAAAATTTGAAATTTTTATTGCCGTGAATCGTTCTTTCTCTCTTTCAAAATAATAAGGCTGGTTTCGTGGTAGCAATTATTTTGATACATATTATTTTTATCGATAAATTTTATTTTTTAACTCTACGAAAGAAAAATTAAGTATACATGTTTAGGCTATGGATTTAAATTGTTTCAGTCAATGCAGAATGCCTAGATTTTCAGGTAGAGGGGTGTTCAGTCACTAGGTACGAAAAATTTGCGGAAACCCAGTGAATGAACAATGGCAAACTTTCTTTTGATTTAAAAAGAAATTTGAAGTTTCTTTGAGATATTTTCATTTTTGTACTTTTTTGTAATGCTGATAGCTTTATATGCTTATTTATTTATGTATTTCATTATATATTTTTTAATTTCTTTATTTTTGTCTTTGTAAACAATGCACTTTTTACTGAGTTTTATCTTTTATTTATCTATCTCTCTATCTGTATATTAACCTACTTACCTACATCTATCTTTCTATATCTTTATCTCTCTTGATAGACAGGTAGATAGAGAGATGGAGAAATATAAATATATATACAAAGAGAAAGAATAGATAGGTAGATATGTATGTATGTTTATATATAGATAGGTAGATTAATAAGAGGAAGATATAGAGATAGATATATAAAAAATAAGAGGTAATAGATATATTGGTAGATAAATATAGAGATAGAATAGGTAGGTAGATAGATAGATCGATAAGTAGATAAGTAGAGAGATAAGTGTGTGGATCGTTAAAAAAGTAGATCCGCGGATCCGGATACGGATACGGATCATTAGTGGCAAGATCCACGGATACGGATCTCAAGGGGGGAAAAATTCCCCAATTCATTCATCCAAGAGTAAAATTTGTTACGGAAGGTATTCCCGTCAGAATGATAGCAGTTTCTTCAAAAAGTGTCAACTGCGGTAAAAATAGCGCTGCATTAATGCTTAGATGGAATGTGAAAAAATATTTCTAGCTTACTCGGTAGATGTAGGATACAGGAGCAAGAGTGTAAAGCTACTACTGAACAGGCTAGAAATAATTTTTCGCATTTTATTTCAGCATAAATGCAGCGCTGACCCATTCCACCGAACTTACTCCAACCGACGAAATACAGAGCCAGGAACACCTTTGCATACAGTAAATAGGGAATTTAGTCTAACTTTTTTTCTTTTTTTTTTTTTTTTGAAGGATACCGAGAAAAACAAAAATGAAGAATAACAGAAACCCCAAATCAATAACAAAAACTAATATTAATTAAAAATTAAAAAACAAAACATGTCCCAGAGAGCCGACCTCATATTAATATGAATTTCGCGGGTCAGATTACACATTTGTTAACAAATATGAACTGACAGCAGGTAAAAATTTCAAATCGAGCTTTTTCTCCTTATCTTCCGACTATGAAATCGCTACCAATCGTATCCACGCGTATAAAGGCTTAGAATTGCATTTAAAATTTACTTAACAAGATTATAGCTCCTACTGTATATAAGTTGGAAGTTTCAAATAAATATCAAAGGCAGAAAACTTCGTTCTTTCAATTAGCACCAACATTTTTAACGTACGGGTAAATTTTTACTACCATAATTGTGAAAAACGTTAAATCGGTTTTTAATATCTTTCGTGATTTACTTTGTAGTTTAAGTATTTTGTAGATTGTCCTGTGTTTAAAAAGAATTTAATTTTATTTAGTTAACACAAATAATAATTTTAAGAAAGTTTAAATACTAAAAATATACAGTTTTTTAAAAAAAAGTCATTTTTTTCTCAAAAACCGGGGGACTGGGAGAGAGGGGGAGGAAGCGAGTACACCCATGATCTGGCCCCCTCACTTTTCCAAGGCACGAGTCGCCATCTCTATGGGATTTCAAGTTTCTCTTTAGCTTCGAGCAAATTTTATCGGAAGAAGCTAATGACGTATGACTTGTACCAAAATCGATTTTATAGTTTTAATCCTCATGTATATAATAGCGAAAACCATTGATCGAGTAACGCTCTGGCGTTATTAGAAATGAAACTCGTGCCATAGCATGCATGACGGCATTATTTCATTGTTGAAGCACCAAAATTTCAAAGTTATTTATAATTTGATAATATTTTTTGGCAATGTTTGCAATGCATGGAAATGCTTTATTTTGGCAAGACTGAACTGGATACGGTAACTTAACTCTTTTACTGGTAAGACTAATTTTAGGAGAATGAAGAAGCGAAAAAGTGTTCAACAATGTACGCTGTTAGGATAAAAATTTCAACCATCAAAATATCACCAAACAGGCAGTTCCTTCGTTCAAATGTAGAAACAGTTTCCAATTTTTCTAGCATTTTAAGAAAACTTTTATGTATTCAAAAAGAATTTATTGGTTCCTACGAGAGAAATCGATCTTTTTTGTTGAAAAAACACTAACACTAAGGATTTTTTTTTTTTTTTTTTTTTTTAGCATTGAAAAATTTGAGAAAATTGCTGATATTTGGAAACAAAGATCTACCGTGCTTTTCCGAAAATACGACTTAATCAAAAATAAGCTCTAGGCTCTAGTATGATTTTCGTGGTAATACAAGTGCAAGCCCTATCCCTAAAATTAGCCTTAGTTAAAACCGCATTCCAAAGAACGTCTCACGACACTGTGAGAAGGGCGTCTCATTTACAGACCACAATATTTGGTGATTTTTTCTTGAATAGCGAAGCTGAAACACAGCAAATATGAACACTTGAAACGAAAAAAGAACGGATATCTTTGTGACAAATTATTTAATAAAACTTGAACAAATATATTTATATAAAGGGTTTTATTTTTGCCTCAAAAGAAACAGCTGAAAACGATTTCATTTTTGATACAAATAGTTCATTGAAGCCTTTTTTTTTTTCATTCTAAATTTTAACTATTACTTGGGTGCGGACAACGATTAAAAAGTTGTAAAATAATCTTTCGAAAAGCATAATCGATTTTTTTATTTATTTATTAATTTATTTTTTAGATTTAATTCTTGCTCACGTGTTATTAAAATAATTACAATCGACCGGTCATTCTTTTCGCTTGGGAAATTCATTAAACCCCCGGTCTATCACTCTCGGCCACTAGACACATTTATCAGTATTCCCTTGAAAATACGAGACCTCATTAGCAGACTAAAATGCTTCATTACTTAGAGGGTAAATAGGTCATCACGGAGTTTCTTTTTATTTCCAGTGATTTGTTACTTCTGCTTAAAATAATATTTCTCATTTTCTCTTTCCATCTTGCCTCATTTATTATCAGGTAATAGTGCGATTGCACGAGTTAACATTGTAATGATATTGCATTCGTTTGTGTTGTAAAATAACAGCTAATTTTGCTTCTTATGAAGGAGGGTTTTGGAATATACAATCCTTGTATAAATTATTTCTTTTTTTTTTATCCTACGTGCTTTTTTGGGGGAGAGGGGGGGTCTGCAATAGGCTAATAGCCTCTTATGCAACCCCATTGAAGAATCAATGTGTTATTTTAAGTTAATTTAAAAAGACGAAAAAATATTTGCCCTCCCCTAACAAGTAGCTTCCGAGTAGCTTTGAACAAATATGGCGGCAAATACTAGCGATGTCATACAATGTCCAAATGCGACGAATTTGAAAATTGATAGTTTTTATTTGCGATAAATTCATAGCACTGCAAATATACCCTTATTTCATTCTAACTGAAAGATACAAAGCCATTTAGTGTAATTATACTTCTTTCTTCTTTTTTTTTTTTCGTGTCAGAAGTTAGATCGCCATTCGCAATTCACCAATCGCGAATTTTTTATAAATGCACCTATCAAATTAATTAAACCTAGTACAGCCTATGAAGCATGACTATCCACAAAGTGGGTAAAAAATAAAAAAAAAGTTACTATACAAATTCCACAACATGCTTTTACGAATGGGAAAAAAAAAAAGCATGTGGATGCATGGAAAAGCATTAAAATAAAAACCACATAAAATTATAAGTTAATTCCATTGTACATTTAGAGTGAAACCCCGTTACAACGAATTTCAAGAGACCGCAAATTCTGTTTGCTGTTACGGGAATTTCGTTGCAATGGATTTCAAGCACTGTAATGAAAATTAAATCGAGACTGCAAATTCATTTCGTTGAAACGGATATTTCGTTGCATTGGTATTCGTTGTAAAGGGATTCCCCTGATTTTAAAATCAGATTTGCCTGCAAAGCAACTGCAAAACCAGAAGTAACCAGACAGAAAACCTTGTAGAATGAAAACTAAACGTAACTGCTCAAGCTCAGAATGTTGTGAGATTTCTTCTTCATCGTATTGCTTATTTTAATGAATGAACTAAAAAAATAAAATAAAATAAAAGATTGTGAACGGAAGAAGACAATGAATGAGTGTGTAACTCAGGTGGTGTGCCTTGTCCTTGGTGTCCCATTTCGGGGCGGCGCAAAGCTGAAGGAAGTGATTGGGTGGGCTGAGATGTCAGTGGGAAATCAAGCGTCAAATTTAACTCGATAGCGTCGCGGTTGTCCATTCCTTGTCACCACTTAAAAATTCGGATAGTTTTTATCTGTTGATAGAAAATCGTTTCAGGCTGGTGGTCCGCCTGATGAGTCATCTGCTTTCACCGAACTCCTTTCCTTCCAGTGTTCAGATTCAATAGTTCCAGATACATTTTCTCTATGAATAGTGTCAATGACCCTCCCAATCTAAAAAAAGTTGGTTTAATTAACAATTACATATTGAAAAAAAAAAAAAAAAAAACAGAATATATATGTTTAGGAATGCGGTAGAAGCTTCTTTGAAAGCCCGAAAATAAAATAAGTATAAGAGTTAAAAGTATCCGGATACTTCCAAAAATGTACATTTTTTGGAATTTCTAGAGAAATACCTTACCAATTGTTCTGTAACTTTCGTCACAAAAAGTGGGTGCTTGAGCTGAGCTCACAACTTTCCAGTAAAAATTAAATCGCCCATGCTTTTAGATGACCTACCAAAAACTGAAGAAGCAAAAATGTTTTTGATCATCCTGTTTACATAAAAAGCACGGAATAGTCACTATTTTCAAATTAGTTTTAGTTGCTATTTATAACTATCATATGGATTCTCATTTCGGTAAATGTATCACTAATATTTACGAAATTAAGAATTTCTTTCAAAAGCATCAGCTTTCTCTGCAAGTTGTTTGCTCTTGACAAACAGAGTTCTGACCCGAACTTTCAAGAAACTTGACAGTATACAAAAGAAACGTTACACTGAAATTTGAAATAAAAATATTGAAAATTTGATGAAATATGAACATTCATACCAACTAATTTCGTAAATAATCTGTTTGTATCACGAATCGCAGCAAAGCAACACTGACGGATTGCGAGCAAGCATTACTGATTCGTAAATAATCCCTTGCGATTCATCACCTGTCCGAGAATATTTAAAATGAAGCTTATTAGATTGGCGATATTTTTTTAAATTTTTACGATAACCAAACGGATTTTTTTTTTTTTTTTTTTGAAGTTGCCTAATACACCTGGTTATAAAATTATGAAAATTTAAATACCATACTTTGTTCATGCGTAATAACAAGTTAATATCCCTAAGTGTCCATGTTTGATCGAATTTCCGTTCTTTATAACGTTTCTCTCGTATACTGTAAAATAATTTTAAAGTTCGGTAAAGGTTGGAGCATAACGCTGCCTGTGTGCCTGTTATAGGTCGAAAATATAATGATAATAACAACAATAATAATAACAATAGGGGAAAAGGTGTAAAAACGGGCACAGGTGTAAATATAGGCACCCCTCCCTAGTGGCTATTGGAGGTACTGAAGATTGGCGACGAGGACTGTAGGTGGTGCCATTCATAAACATAAGATAACCGAGAGCAGTTGGGAAGATTATTTCAAGTAGTGTGATGCAGCGTGAGTTGTTGTGAAAATTGGTGCTTTTCTAGACTGCAAACTTTTAATAGGTATGGGAAATCGTTTTCTTTTCATGTTCTTCTGCTTAGTTAAAAAAACAATTTCACAGTGATGTCCGGAAAGCGGAGATCTTCAGCTACTTTTTGACGCACACCTTTAGTCACGCACGCTTTTGCGTTGCATGCGATAGCAGTCATCTTTTTTAGGTGTAATTAGTGTAAATATGGGCCTCCATTTAAAAGGGTACCCATAACAGTGTACCACGTCTTTTTTTAAATATAAAAATTATTTCTCTTACTATGCAGCATGCATCTTTCATAATGGAAAGTTCTCTGAAGACACTCGGGAAGAGATGTGGGGGAAATGTGTTACGTGTAATTTGTCAAATGCGGGAGCTCTTTAGATTCTGTCGGGGCTGAAAGAGAGTTTGCAATTTCTGTAAATATTTTTTTCCCTGCAATTAATAAATTCTCTACCACTTTGTATAGTTTTATCCTGTTTCCAAACTATTTTTGGTGACTTTTTTTTATGGGTGCCAACATTTACATCCCATTTTTTCTGATGCTTCTTTTGAAGCCGTTTTTAGCCTACTTTCCCAGTAAAAATCAGAGAAAGAAGAAAAAAGCATGAAAGAAGGCTTAATACATCTTAAAAATATCCCGAAAAACAAAAAAAAGTCAAAAATAAATAAAATAGTTAGATAAATATTGAAAAATTAAAAATTGGAAAGTAGGGTATTAAGATGGGGAAAAATGTCTGTCGGTCTGTCTGTCTGTCCCCCCCCCCCCCTAATAACTTTTGAATGAATAGTCCGATTCGAACAATTTTTTTTTTTGTTAGAAAGATCGCGGCGAGGACATCTCATTCCCATAATTCATTTTTTGATTGAAACAATTTTTTGTTCAATTTTGAACAGTTCAAAAAAACTTAACATTAGCTCCTACGGGGAAATTCAAATCAAAAATAAATCTTGAACTTAGAAGCGAAGTGGCTTCAAACAAACTTTGTAGGGAAAAACTTTTGATAAAAAACATGTATCGAAAATATCTTTTTGATTTGAACAAGTTTTCGTTCAATTTTGAACAGTTCAAATCTCTTAACATTAGCGCCTAAGGGGAAACTGAAAGTCAATATAAATTCCGAACTTAAAGGCGGATTTACTTCAAACAAACTTTGTTGGAAATAGCTCTTTACTCCCGACTCCGACTCCGAGAATTTAGGGGCACCTGACACCGACTCTGACTCCTGTTCCCGACAATTAATCGGACTCCGACTCCCCGACTTCGACTCTGACTTCATAGCTTTGGCAAACATTTATACACGTAGGACAAATGACTGACTCCGATTCTTGGATATTCGACTCCGACTCTTTTATCCCAAAATGAGATTGACTCCGACTCCGACTCCGCTGCTCTGGTTTTAACTGTGAAATAATTATTGTTGATATGATTTGTTTTTATTTTCACGCTAAATTTTTAATTTAGGTATTTAGTTTTCGGTGAATAAACTCGAAAAATATGCGCAGACGATTTTTTTTTTTTTTTTTTTTGACAATGAAAATTATTTCTTTAAGTTGACATTTTATTGTTTTTTTTTTATTTTGGTAAGTGCATTAATTCGATTAAAAAATTATTTTTGGCAACAGGGGAAAAAGAAACGATTTTTTTATATGATGTATTTATTTTAATGAACTTATTATTATTATTTTTTCGTTTTGAAAGCTGTTAAAAAAATTTTTTAATGGAAAGAAGTGTATTAGCTGCATTGTTTAAAAGGTGCTGCTATTTTATTTGTTCGTTTTTTTGAAGAAAAGTAAGGAATATTTTATTCCTAGAAATCAGCTTAAAATATTTAAAAAAAATATGTTTGAAAAAATTTGCGATTTTAAGCTATTTTTGAGAATATTGATCAGGTACTAGAAAGTAGTATGGGTATACGGGAAAGTAGGCTCGTCTAGTTCTAGACGGAACTTCTTGTTAAAATGAAATCATTAATACTAATAACTGTTTTGCCCTCTCGCATTAAGGGCACTTGTTATAGTTATTAATGAAAGACAAAAATCTGAAATTTTTTGAAATGGAAGTAATTTTAAATCAAAAACAAAAAAGGGTGTCCATATTTACACCTTTTCCTCTATTACAGTAACATTCTTAAGTTAATTTCTGAAAAATGATATTTTTCCGTTAACTTTATTATAATTAATTTTTTCAAAGACCTCCAAAACCCCCTCATAGAAACAACCTTTATTTATTCGGCTCGTACGGGAAGGAAAACGGCGCCTCACTTTGAAAAGTAAGGGTTTTGTCTCTCCATTTTGGAGGGGCACGACCCTTGAGGGAATATCCAAGTTCATCTTGGATCCTCATCTCTTGATCATCCTCATATCTTAATCATTCTCTTAAGTTCAAAATGAACGAGCAATCAAAGATTATAGTGTTGATCGACTCGCGTGCTTAAAGAAAGGAGAATTGACGTAATAAGTCAGTTTTGTACTCTGCTCATGTTATGATTTCATAGAAAATAAAAGGGAATTTTTAATTGGAAAGGAGGTTAAAACCAACAGGCCGTCCATCCCGATTTTTAAGGCCGTGTTGGCGGTCCAGACATTTTTCTTTTCTTTTATTAAGGATTTTTATGATGATATTTTTAAAGGTAATTAAACAAATAACAGAAATGTAAATATATCGGCGGCATCTAATAAAGACATCATGATTATATTATTTATCAATTAATTTTTTCATTGAACTTTTTTACCGTTAAAAAATATTTTGAAACGTACATTTCTGTGGCCTTCATCTGTAGGTAAATTATCTGCAAAATCGTGGATGTTCATGTTTTTAGAATGTTCAAAGATTTCTTCAAAATTTTGCAGAAAAAATACTTTTGGGCAGATTTTTGCAATTGTACACTCATTAATACTATTTCAATTTTATTGAGACTGTGACGGTTCGCTTTTTTTTTAATTTTTCATTACTGAAAGGAAATTTAGTAACCCCATTTCTGAGAAGAAATTCAGCCTTCCTCTTCTTTTATAGTTGCAGGGTAGAAAAAACAGGAGACATTGTTCCCTGTCATTGGGTATTAAAATTCATTGCTGTCTGAAAGTGTAGCACTTTAATTTCACTAATATTTATAAAATGAAGTGAATATCAGTTGTGCAAACTGATATTCTAATTTCTTAGAAATTTTGATTTTACAAGCGACTGCAAAAAATTAACTTTCTGTATATTTTCTTGAAATTCCTGCAGATGGCAGCACAGTTGAAGGCGTTCTGATTAATGCATGCCTTCAAGGCCGTTGCTGCCTCTCGACATGTAAACAAACGGATGAAGAGTTTTGAAAGGTTGTGGGAAAAAAATAATATGGTGTCAAAAAAGGTTAATTTACGTAGTTATTATAATTATGCTATTAAATATAGTGTATAAAACGAACGTACTGTCGTGTTTATGATTTCCGGCGGTTCTACATTGCAAGTGGGTAAAATCTTCCTTGTAGCATAGCCAGCATAATGTTCTTTCCTCTATCGTCCAATTTTGAATGTTTGATAGATTTTCTGTATTTGACGAAATGGGCATCGACAACGATGTATTTTTAATCCTTTATTTTTCTGCTTTGTTTAAGACTACATATGCTGTAACTTTCGTTCAAACTTCTTGTGCCATTTTTTACTAATTGCTTCATTTCAGATATTTGCTACACTCAAACAGCAATACTAATGTTTGAAAGTTAAAAACCATTTATGTTTTATTTTAAAATTCAAAAGTTATCATTTTACTTTACTCTGTTTAAAGGCAAACATAAAATTTGGTTCCTTTAATCTGATGAATAAATATTTCATTATTTTAGATAAGTTCATTCCATTGATGTGAGAGAATGTCTTCCTCTTCTAATGTTCCTCACAAAAAAGTGTCAAAACATTCTCCTCGTAACCCAAAGAAAAGTGGGAAACCAACCAGTGCTCGAAGTACCAGTCATCGAAGCTCTGAATCTTCCTCCAAATCAGGTGTTTATTTTTTAATATTTTACTTGTTGGGCCATTTCTTTCAAATTATCAGTAGTCAAGTTACTAAATGTTATGTGGGCCTACATTATGATTATTGATCTGATTATTTTCAATTACATCAGGCACCAGTTTAATGTTATCATCAAAGGTTGTTTTATAAAAATATCTTGACAAATGAAAGTTTGTTGTAAGTGGAAAGGAAGCAAGGTTTCTTTGAACTTTTTTAATTGTGTGCCTGTTTTATCTTAGCTCTTATTCTCATATTTCAAAGTTTTAATGTCTAGTTCAGTTGGGCAAGGAAATGTACTCGCAACCGAACGTTCAAGGATGCAATGTCAACTGGTCTAAGATCCCCCATGTTCAGGGACGTGTCGAGCCTCTTATTTTTTTTTGGGGGGGGGGGGAGTGCAATAATAGCCCTTGATAGCCATTGGCTTCTAATAGTCGAGACGAAACCCCAGTGTATATTTTTAAGTCCTAGTTCCAAGAAATCTGTTTATTTTTCTTATACGGTGCGTTCCTATGCGCGACCTATACGGTGCGCCCTATGTATTCCTTAATGCTAGCTTTTTCGGAACTGGACATCCTTGCTTTATTCAGTAAATTACTGCCCATTCCTTGCCTCGCGTTCAATCTTCGAGTTGAACCGAACCATTGCTTCGGTCACACGTCTCGTCTGCTAATTCTATATTAGCTACCAATTTGTTTCGCTGACTGTTGGCTTCCTTAAGAGGTTTTTCATCTCCAACTCGGTCACTTTCCTATGCCGGGCTGATGAGTGCTAATAAGCATGAAACTGCAGTCCTCGGCTGGAAATGACTGAGCTGGCGGTGTATTTCACGTATCCTTGCTTTAGTTTTTAGTTTAAAATTTTGGGTCTGTTGACCTTATGATGAAGAGTTCCACTGCTGAGGAGTTCTGGCTTCATCAACTTAGTCTTATTATTAATTTTAGTATTCTTATTTGTTTAATTTTGTAAATCCCAATGTTGTAATTTATTGTTTGCATTTTGTAATATTTACCTGGCTGTTTGTTTGGCTGCTTTGCACAACATTGGGCTTGTGGTTTACTCCATTTTATTTTATTTTATTCTTTTCTAATTTTCTTTTATTTTGTTTTAGTATATATGTATGTGTGTGTATATATATATAAATATACATACATACATATATATACATAAATACAGTGGCGGATTTAGACAACAAGCCCCTAAGCTATTTTAGGTATGGGCAGGCCTCTTTTTGTAGTCTAGACAACTTGTTATGTCAGTGGCAAAACAGGCCATTTTAACGTTTCATCTCTCACTAAGTGTCTCTTCCCTTTGATACATCAAGCCATGTAGTTTTGTTTTATTATTTTCCTTCCTTTTAATTCTCCCGCTGCCTTTTTTTATATTGATCTTGGAAAAGGAAGGGCAACAGGAGAGTGATGCAGGGACCTTCTTTATTACAGAATATCCGCAATTTAGGTGGTAAAGAGTTTTCTCTCCCGGAAAAAATATTGAATATATATATATATATATATATATATATATATATATATATATATATATATATATATATATATATATATATGTAGTATATGTATATTTCTGCATTTTAAGGCTGCTCTTCAGTGAGGGAAAACATTGAAGTTAGGGTGTAAATGACTTTCTTCCTTGAACGACGGGAGTGAACCTGAATCAAGTGATTGACACTTCAACGGCCAATGGAGTGGACGGTAATCGATGTAAGGCAGGAACACGTGACCTGTCACAGCTGTCATTGTTCTGGAGGGAAAGGATCCCCTAAATGACCCCCGTCATGAAGAGCAATCAAAGAAATTAGCTGGCGGCCAAAACCCCACTTGAACAGTACCGACGCGACGGTTGAACAGAACAGAAAATAAAGTCAGTACCAAAGGGTCTGCAGTAATTTTTGAAACAAAGTTTTTTTGTTTTTTTTTGATATGCGTTCCCAGATTTTATATTCATGAAAAATTGATGAATGAAATGAAAATTTATCATAAAATGAACAGGAAAAACGATTGTCTTATTATTTTTTTTAAACGATGCTCTCAATTACCACGTACGAATCTTATTTCATTCATAAAGCTAATTTGTTTCTTGTCTGAAGTTTAATTAACGAATGCAATTTTTTGCTTTAGGATATGATTATATATATAAAAAAAAACATAAGAGGTATAAACTTAGTGTAAAACTGTGGTGTAGTCCCGGAAAAAAAGGGTGAGGGGTGAGGAGGGATGATTACATATCGGTTATCGGGTATTTACAGTCAAAGAGGTGGAACAATGCTGATTTTATTTTTAATTATTGGGAGGACGGCAGAAATAGCGTAATCAGAAAACAATTTCTGATTAGGATATGGTTACATTTCAAAGAGGGGGGGAGAGGATCCCGCTATTTTTAGTATATATATATATATATATATATATATATATATATATATATATGGCTGAAAAAGAAATACTTCTGCAATTCGATGGAGGATATGCAACGCTGAACTGGCATTTGTGTTAATTAATCAATTAATATTTTAGATATTTATTTATATTTTTCCGGTGATTCATCATGCGCAGGGCTGCATTTGTTTACTATCAGTAAACAAATCATCCCGCAAAAACAAAGATAATCAGCATGGTGACTAGAGCAGCATACACAAGACTAAATGATTAATATACTTCTTAAAATTGAAATTCTTTTTCAAAAATAATATTAATAATAATAATATTTTACGCATCAGACGAAAAGTGCAACAGGCTATAATAATAAGTAGTTGGTAAGTCTTTTATTGAAGTGTATTTTCGAAGCACGCAGTTATATGATGTTTGAGAACATTTGAAAATACATTTCGTGGGTGGAATTACACGAGCAACAGGGAATTACTTGCAATAATGTACTTAAATTAAAAACACAAGCTGCAGTTTACTTGCAGTACACTTGGAACAATGTACTTCGACTTCAGAGCCTGATTACCGCAGGGGCATGCGGGGCACAGGCCCCTCCTCTTAGATTTCAGGGGGACCCAAAATCCCCTTTATTTATCATGTTAATTAAAAATAAATAATAATTTCCCTCAGAATCTGGAGTACAATGATGTCATTGATATTTTTGCAAATGCTAAGCAAGGAAAAAAATCTCTTATTTGTCGATAAAAATTCCCCTTAAAATCTTGATCTCTGTGCAAATCCTAAAACCACTCCAAGTTTAGTCTGTATTTATTATTAAAAGTTATATCAGAGATAACTTTAATATTTACGGTTTACTGCAACGGGCAAAGTGCAACTACATCTTTAATAATTATTGTACACTATATCACTTCTACTTTTTAAATATATAGTACTATATTTTGATATGAGGTACCACCAAATTTTGCATGGCTGTGCTAATATGCAAGTATCGAAATATTTTATAGCTTCATTACGTAGAATAAGCAGGAATAGGAGGGGTGGGGCACAAAATGAATTTCATACCCAGTGTTCTCCAAAACCTTTGTCGGGCCCTAAGGGGAACCTGAAATAGAATTGTGCCCCATGTCCAATGTCAGAATGATCAGGCTCTGTTCGACTTATTCAAATGCAAAATGTTAAGAGGAATAAAATAACTTTTTAAACCTTTTTTGATTTTTTTTTTCTTCTCAGGTCTTTTTTTTTTTTTCTAATGGTTTTCAATTTTTGGTTACATTAGTTATGCATTGCTTTCTGCAATTCAAAATAGTAATAATAGCAATAACAATAATCAGAAATGCTTTCCTTTCTGCGGATACTATGGTGAGAAAAGCAACGGTCAAAAGCACAATTTTCAGAAAATTCATTCATGCTCGCATTTCGAAATTAAATGAAACCTCTTTATTACCACACAATGTTGAGAGCTTCGTGCAAACGAAGTCCTATACTTGATAGCTGCACTCAATCAAGCTTTCATTGATGCAAATTATTGCAATCAATCAAACAATCGTAACAATTACATGGAATATTCCCTACTTACGTCAATTGTTTGCTCGTAAGAACGTGAACAATGTCTTACATACGTAATTTATATTCAGAAAAAAATATCAGAATTGAAAATATAATCCGACATTTGCAAATCACCCACATTAGTATACTATCCTTTAAATTAAAAAAATATTTCAATTTAATTTTTCTCTTTTTGTATATAAGTATTCATGAAGCAGAATTTATAAATCGTTGAGTGTACTAACATTTATTGCTCTAATTTTTCTAATTTTTCTTTTTTTTGATCTCTTCTTGACTTCCCGGAAAATTTTTAAACTGTTAGCAAAAATTAGGTAACTCAAATAACTCTAGAACGTGGAAGAGAAATCTGTCAGGCCCAATAAAAACTTTTTGAATGATGTAAAAGACAGAAACACATGTATCTATCTCTATTGATAAAGATGTTCTTAGTAACCCCGGAACAAGTGTAATTTAATTTGCAGGTTTGTACATTAAAATAGTGTACTTTCTATATTAATAAATGTTAACAATTAAAATCAACAAAAGTTGAGAGATGTGCGCAAAGTTGCGTGAGACTAATACCAATCATTCGCCCTTGAATACTTTATTATTGCTTGACCAAGACCAAATATATTCTTTTTTTGAGCGACCACAGTTGGTTATTGTTTTCACTTGTTCGTAGTTGATGTTCTTTCGACTTTATTTTTCTATGCTTTTAGTGCAAACTCGTCTGTTCCACGTGTCTTCGCGAGCATGTCCCTCCTCCTGGGCGGACCTTCATGACCCCCGCCATCGACTTTACTTATTCCCAACCCTCTCGATTTTACACAATACTTTTCAGACAAAAACAGCATTCAGTCAACAACGTCCAGCATCCAGCCCCTGGAATTCATTTGAATGTAGACGTCTTGTATTCAAATCATGACTTTTACAAATATGATTAGGATAGGAACCATTTGTAGAAATAAGAAACCCAACGAGTAGGGTTCTACCACAATTCGTGATTAAGAAAAACATAATTTAAATTCAAGACGTCAAAATTCAAATGAAGGCTATGGGCTGGATGCTAAATGTTTCTTTCTTTTCTGTTTGGTATTAATTTTTTTTTTTTTTTTTTTTGAATTTTTTCCCCTATTTATGAATAATATTAAGTAATGATAATGTTTCAATGAAGCTTTAACACAATTTTAAATCGGGTGTTCCAAAATATCTTCAATTTTTAAATGCGTAAATTGTAAATAAAATATGCACTTTAAAAAGCATGAGCTTTGTGCAAGAAATACATAAAAGTCAAAAACAACGTTTTAAAAGCACAAGTAAAAGATCTAAATTATAAGTGTAGAAAATGCATTGCTTGATTGAAAACTGGTGGCTATGTATTTGTTTTTTTTTTATCCAGGATATTAAAAAACTTTGACCTTTGACACTTTGAATTAAAATTCAACTAGAAATTTGGTTTTTCGTACTGATATTCAAGCTGTATATATTGTATTTATGGTTCAGTTCCCTTCTTGTTGTTTACCTTTTTATAGCGAAATTGAGGCTATAAACGAAATTGTTATTCGGTTCCTTAGACTTCACTATGAACAGGCGCAACTGCACAGTGCATACACACAAATATATATTGATAAAGATCGGCTAAAATTGAAAAACCTTAGGTTTCAGGGAAATGTTTTAGACGTCAGACATAAAGTCTCATCGTCTGAGCTTATGAAAATTCCAGTGTAACACGACTACCGAAAGATTCTTAGAACATTGTGTATTCATCCAGTTAAAAACAAAATGTCAGTGTTCTCCCCCTTCCCCCATCAGTTCTCTAATTATCTGTAAATTTAAATCAGTGGTTCCAAATCTTTTGCACGTTGCGACCCTTTTTTGACCAAGTAAAGGACCTGTGATCCCGTAGCCTACATACCTGTAAAGTATCGCTAAGTGTGGACCTAACCTGGCAGCATTGTGAAAGCTACGTTAGATCCTACATTACAAAACTGCTATGTTAGATTCGATCCACCCCCAACTATACTGTGGTAGGAATAATGTTTCGACCGAATAAGAAACGCTACACGACTCCATTTGGGGTCACGACCCTGGGAACTCGCCCCTGCTTTAAAACAATTTTTTTTATACTCATTCATGCTTTAAAGAAATGCAGGTATGTATCATTTTTCTCCTTAGATAGTTTTCAAAAGAAAAATTCAGTGAAATCCTGTTACAACGTATATATTAGTATAACGAAATACCCGTTTCAACCAAATAAGTTTTCAGTCCCGATTTTGAAGTTCATTGTTACTGGATTTCACTGTATTATGAATTACATGATCAATGTGTACACACCTTGTAAAGAATTTTTTACGAGTTTTGCTCGAGAAATTATTTTCAAAAATGTTTGTTGAGCTGTGGAAAGCATTTTATGCGTTTACATTTGTAGTAACATAGTATAATATAGACAAAAATAGATTCCAGATATCTAGTAAGTATCTGGGATACAGTTTTGGAGCCCCGGGTTTTTTTTTTTTAGAAATGGTCGCATTATTTCGAACAAAGTCTCAAAAGAGTGCTGGAAATATTTTGCCAGATTTTTTACGGAGCAAAATGTCAAACAGTATCTACCACCTTTTTCAACGAAATCCATTTTTTCTTGAATTTTAAACAATCAAAGAATGGATATTTCAAAAAAGCAAAAAGTACATGACACAGTTAGAGGCTTGAAAAATACTCGGAAAAAAATTTACATGAAAACTTCAAAGGAATTTGTAAAACCTTCATCCAACTTTCCCCGCAGGTTAACATTGGATCCGTAGACTTTCAGACTTTCAGTGAAAAGCATCCTTAAATTTGCTTATAAAGTAGCATTAATATACATATTTATCTTTCTTTGGATGCACCAGCTCCTTGTTTATGCCTTCTTGATGTAGTGAAAAGTAATGGGGGTAGTGCATCCCCAGAAATAGAAATATTCATTAATGCTATATTATAAGCATACTTAAGATCATTTTAATCTTAATTATATCTGTGAATTAATTTGAGTAACACAGAAAGGTTCTTAACTGAAGGTCTGTGATGCAACTTTATGCAAAATGCGATACTTCCTTTTTTTTTTAATTTACAATGTGAAAATTTTTTTTTTCGGATATAGGGTTTATAGGTGTGAGTCCTATACTCTGGTTTCATGCCAAAATATAAGGGAAAAAATTGTAAAACAAACCCCTAGAAAAAAGGATGGGTTTTGATGATTTTAAAAATATAATAAGTGGTAATACCCCCCATGAGCAGGGGCGGCAAATAGGGGGGTCGAGAGGGAGCGGTTGCACCCCCAAATTTTTTTAGAGGAATGATAAAAAAAGAGCAAATTCAAATTACATAAATCGCAAATCAATGGTTAAGAAAAACAATGCTGCTGGTTCTTCGTAATGGTTGATGAAACTCGACACAATTCCAGACATGAACAAGAATTTGCCATTTTTTAAATAGTTAGAAATTCATCAAGCCTTTACTGGCCTTTTCAGAACAGAAAAAACTGAAAAAGAATCATGGTTCATTTTAACCAAAGACGTAATTTCCTCAAAAAGGCTGAATATCTCGTTCTTGTGTGCTCTGTATAACGATGGTTATGAGAGGCTCGTGCAGTGGCTGCATGATTTTCACTAGAAAATGTCTCGGTATTTTAAATTAATTGTTACGCTCATATTTTAAATGTGTCTATTCATCACTTTCTTCCGCTTGAAACACATTACAGCTGCTCAATGCAAAATATACTTTCATAGATACTCTTCAAAAATACTTTTAGAAAAAAATATCTCACATGAGCAAATATCTTTTCTGGGGGCTCTTTAACTATGCAATCCCCCCCCCATATGATGATTACTTGCTGTTAGCCAATATGTGTTTTGTTCCATACTGAGGTATTTCATATGTAAGAAATTCAACCCCCCAAATGAAACGCTGAAATGCCACCCCTGCCCATGAGTTAACCAATTTCCTCCATATGTTCTTACGTACAAACTTAGCACCTCTCTAGCCCCTCAGAAAAGTATTAATGTATAATATAACGATCCCTTCCCCTCCAAATAAAAATAATTGCTATGAAACTGTCAAAAACTGAAAAAAATTGCGGGCGACATTTCCAAAAAAGCGGGACGTGTGAATGGATAAAGGTGGTCATATTTGGATTCAGGAGGTCATTTAGCACTAGAATTCACAAGAATTATCTCAGAAGGAGTCTTTAAAAACTATATCCCTTCTAAACACAAATCAAATCGTGAAGATGTTTCCAAGCATGTGGATTCACTTTCAAAAGCACTCATTCATTCCTTCATTGAAAAATGCCTCCGGAAAAGAGGGGAGTAGTAAATGGAAACGGTCGTTTGCGCTAATGATTGTAAATCTTATACACCTCACCCGGTTTTTCCCCTCAAGAAAGGACAGATCGGTGGGAGGCGTGGCTTAGTAGAGAAATTGAGCTTTTTCAAAAATATTTCAGATGGTTGGAACCCCGATATTTTTTAGAAATGGTCGCATCATTTCAAACTTAGTCTCAAAAGAGAGCTGGAAATATTGCGTGTTGGGGCGTTCTTAAAATTTCGATAGCACGATTTGCAGCTTTTTTACAGAGCGAAAGGTCCAACAGTACCTCGTTTTCAAAGAAATTCATTTTTTCTCGAATTTTAAAAAATCGAAGAATGGACGTATCAAAAAAGTAAAAACTAAAATACACAGACATAGGCTTGAAAAATACTCAGAAAAAAAATTGATCCAAAAACTTCAAAGGAAATTTGTAAAATAACATTCAACTTTCCCCGTACGTTAGCATTGGATCTGAAGCTTTCGGACTCCCAGTGAAAAGCACCCTTAAGGACAAAAAAAGGGTGTTTTGAACTTAAAAAAAATTGTCAGGGAAAAAATGGGAGTTTTTTTTTTTTTTAAGTGAAACACCATGTAACAACTTAAGATGGTTCAAAATAAAAATTGTTTTTGGCTCGACATATTGTTGACATTAGGGGCATTCCAAGGTATTTTTAAAATTATGTAGAATCCGTAACGTGACCTTTTTTTGCCATAACTTTTTAATTTACCGTTTGATTTGCAAATTATTTTAATTTGAGCTGGTGTGTTGGTAGGAAAAAATTAAAATAAAATAATATGCTAATCAAACAGTAAACTAAAAAGTTATGGCGAAAAAGGTCACGTTTTGGACTTTACATAAATGTCAAAAATACCTTGGAATGCCCCATTAACTGACGGAGAGGAAGACCGAGGGAAAAGAAAAGATAACGCATTGTCACTTGCTCAGATCTACTTTCAGTGTAGTTAAGTTTTTGATCATGCCTCCAAACCACCGACTACACTGCCCTAAATTAATTATAAAATTATTAATAGTAAATTAAGCTTTAAAAGGAAAGGTGTACACATTTAGTAAACATGTATTTATAAAGTAGCATCTTGCCGATTCGTACAATTCATATTTTATTTACTTAATAAGAAATAAAATTGAAGCACTTTTCAAAAAATTTCAAAGACTCATTTAATTATTTTCAAGCAGTTGAGAACAATTAAAATTTTGAAAGATTACTGGAAAACAGATGCAAAAGGCAAGTACGAAAATTCACGAGACTGGAAATGGCCCAAAAGTGGATAAATTGAATTACAATTATGAAGCTGTATTGTGCCATATCAATGAACCTTTTAGTATGATGAAAAATATTTACTCAGTCCCCGAACTCGAATTTTTATGTGCTTCTCATAGTCTTATAACCTATGGTGGAAGCATTTAATTTTTATATTTTTCTATAACTGTCTTTACATTCCTACATGGCTGAATCTTCAATTTTTCAGAACCAGAGCAAAACCTAAATCCTGCCACCCTTCACCCACCTTTGTTGAAATTTTATATCGAGGTTCAACGAAAAAGCAACAGAAATAGTTTAAATTTACATCCTCCTAGAGGTTGCTACTAGGCAACTAGGGGGAGGGAGCAAAGGGTATCGACTATGTACAAATGGTAAGCCAAGCGTATTCGCTTGCTGCTGCCTAGATCCAGCAGTGGGATTCCTCTATTCACACAAGTAGGTATGAATTCGTTTGTTAAGCAATTTTTGTTTTTCTGTATCAAAGCATATATCAACTACTGAAAACAAAGTGTGTCAACAATTAGATGTTCTCGTTTTAGTTTAGTTTCAACTCCATCCCAATGTCTTTTTTTATTAAAATAAATGTTCATGCGTTTTATTAATCTAATTTTGTTGCATTATAATAGGGGACTAATTGGTACAGTTATCACTTATTAAAAGTTTCTCCTAGGATGAATTTCCTCCAAGCTATGTTGACAAAGAGAAAAAAATAATCTTTAAGGTTTCAACTACTGGTGGTTTTACCTTACCCTGTTCTCTGAACTGTTTTTGGTTTACTTGGGATTTTGTGTTTTGGAAAAGGACATTTCCTAGTTCCCCTCTTTGGATTCACTTTTCAATTCTCTCCTCGCTTTATACCGTGCCTTTCTTGAAGTTCAATTTCTATAAAACAGAAAAATTTTCCTGCATTCTGTTCTAAAAGATTTTAGGTACTCATGAAATTTTGGGGGGAGGGGAACATTCCTCCAGTTCCCCTCCATGGATCCGCTACTGCTATTGTCTAATCGCTTTTCCTGGAGCCTTTCGTCAAGTTCTAAAAAACAGTAAAAAAATTTGTGTACGTTGTTTTCTGAACAGTTTTAGGATCACTTGTTTTTTTTTTTTTTTTTGAGGGGAAAAGAGAACATTCCCCAGTTCCCCTCCTTGGATCCGCTTTTGCAATTCTCTCTTCGCTTTTCCTTGCGCTTTTCTTCAAGTTCAAGTTCTATAAAACAAGAATTTTGCTGTACTCTGGTGTGAAAATGTTCAGGTACACATGAAATTTTAGGGGGAGGGGAACATTCCCTCACTTCCCCAACGGATCCACCTTGACTATTGTCTGATCGTTTTTCCTGGAGCCTATTTTCAAGTTCTAGTTCTATAAAACAATATCTTCCTGCTTTCTATTCTAAAACCTTTTAGGTACACATGATATGTTGGGGGGGGGGGAACATTCCTGCAGTTCTCCCTCCATGGGTTCGCTTCTGCTATTCTCTAATCGCTTTTCCTGGAGCTTTTCTTCAAGTTCAAGTTCTATAAAATAGAAGAATTTTCTTGCGCTCTGTTGTAAAAATTTTTAGGTATATATGGGATTTGAGGGCATTCCCTCAGTTCCCCTCCATGGATCTGCTTCTGCTGTTGTCTAATTGCTTTTCCCGATGCCTTAGTTCATGTTTCATGTTCTAAAAAACAGAAAAAAATTTCTGTACTCCTGTTTTTTGAACTGTTTTAGGTGCGCTTGGTTTTTTTTTTTTTTTTTTGGAGGGGGAGGGGGGGGGGAACATTCCCACAGTTTTCCTATTTGAATCTGCTTTTGCAATTCTCTAATGGCTTTTCCTGGCGCCTTTCTTGAAGTTCAAGTTTTGAAAAATGAAAGAATTGTGCTGTATTTTGTTCTGAAAATTTTTAGATACACTTGGGATTTGAGGGGGGGGGGGACTTTCCCCTAGTTCCTCTCCCATGGATCCGCACTTGGCTCTGCCTACTTTGCACAAATGCCGACTTGAGCGAAATCGTACTTTATGCCGAGTGATATATTTCAGTTCAGGGCTGCAGAGTCAGGCTGATTTTGGGGTAAAGGTGTCAGAGTTGGAAGTCGAAGGCTTAAACTTTCAAGAATCAGAGTTGGTCATTTTCCCTCTTTGTTAGCAACTCTGAAAGTGCTTGCGAAGTTGAAGTCGGACTGATGTTGGCATAAAATTGTCGGATTCGAAGGCTCTAAAACTCTCAGAGTCGATCACTTTCCCTCAAACTTTGTAGCCCTGGTATATTTTATTTTCATTTTATAACTCCGCATTTTTTTTTTTGTTTCAAACAGGGTTGGCGAGGTTTTGGACACTACGGTAAAAACCACGGTAAAAACCCTGGTTTTTACCGTCCTGTCCAAAACCCTTGTGTCCAAAACTGTCTAAAAGTGTCCAAAACTATGCTTTTAGAAAAATTGTATTTCGTGAAAAAACATTAAAAACAGAATAAAATGTATTAAAGTAATGCTTTAGATTGAACATTTATTCAATAAGAACATTCAACTTATTTGTGCAGCTGATTTTAATCTAGTTACATAGAAGTTGAATTCTTGATTACAATTTCAATTTGTATGCATGAGTCTATGTTATTTTTTATTTTTTTGGTAATAGTAACCAAATTTCCCTATGTTTATGCATGTGTGCAAATGAAAGCAGGGTTGGCAAGGTTTTAACCATCCTGTTCAAAACCCTTGTGTCCGAAAGTGTCCAAAACTATTTTTTGAGAAACTATATTTTGTGAGAAAATATCTAAAACAGAACAAAATGTGTCAAAACTATTTTTTGGACTATTTAATACATTTATTCAATGTGGATATTCAAGTATAAATATATAACTTATTTATGCAGCTGAATTTAATCTAGTTATGTAGAAATTAAATTCTTCAATAAAAATTTCACTTTGTATGCAAGAGTTATTTCTTCATTAACCAAATTTTTCCACATTTATGCATATGTGCAAAAGAAAGTGTTCAAAATATAGTTCAATAATTGACTTAAATGCAATAAATTACAAATTTTTGTAGTTACAGAATGTATTATATTAAAAATATGAACTAAAAAAAGAATAGCACAAGAGTTTTATAATTAAATGTTTAATCATCAATTTCTTGTTCTTTAATCTATGATTAACAATGTAATTTTTATTAAAACATTACATAAAAATTATTTGCAAAAACCATTAAAAAAAATTAAACTTTTTTTTTTCACCTCAATATTTATTGCACATTTAATAGCATTCCTTTGAGTTATAAATAAATGGAACTGAAATTAGTTGTCTTGGTAGTGTTGTGTATTTCTTTTCATAATTCTACTAACTGTTACATAAGGAAGTTTTTATGTACTAGTTACTGGCATTTCTTTAAGTAAAATATTTTTTAAATGAACATTTGGTTAAAAATATTATTGAATACTCATTAATTAAACTCCATTAATATCTATATCTATGTATTATGAATATTGCATCAAAACAAATTGATTATATTACACCCCTTTAGTTTTGGACAGTTTAAGACAGTTTCGGACACTTTTGGACAGTTTTAGACAGTTTTGGACGGTAAAAACCACCTGTCCTGTCCAAAACCAGTTTCGGACAGTCCAAAACCCAACCCTGGTTTCAAAAGTAGTCGATTACAGAATAAAATATACCATTTATACATTTTTGCCGACTGATCTGTTGAAAATGCCGACTGTCAAAAAAATCTGGGGGGAGGGGGTCACACCCCACGCGCACCCCCTCGCCACGTCCCTGCCCATGTTTGCTAATGGTAATAGTGCATGTTAAACCTAGCTATCTTCAGGGCCCTATCTAACAAGTTATTTTTTTCAGATTTTAATGCATATATCAGCACATACAACAGTACTGTAGGTAATTACACAATCTACATTCAGTTAAATCTCAGTGTCCAACAACGTTAACAATTACCTCTTCAAATGACCAAATTTTAATAGAATGTAATTTTTTGTATTAATTGAATGCTAACTTGCCCTCTATTAAGCATAGGCTGCTTGCTCCATTAAGCAAGCAGCCTCCAGATGCCTTTCCTCTCAAAACGACCACATCTTTATAAATAAAAAAAAAAAACTTTTATGACTTTACTATTGAAACTGAATATATCATAAAAGCAGTGTGTGGGCTTTTATTACGTTAGTTTGCGTTATAGTAAAAACCAGGGGCAGCATTTCAGTTTTTCATTTGGGGGGTCGAATTTCTTAAACATGAATTAACTCAGTATGGAACAAAACACACATTGGCTAACAGCTAGTAATCATGATAGGGAGGGGGGGGGGGCAGATTGTATAGTTAAAGAGCCTCCAGAAAAGATATTTGTTGATGTGAGATTTTTTTTTTTTTTTTTTCAAAAATAATATATATTTCTAAAGAGTATCTATGAAAGCATACTATGTATTGAGCAGCTGAAATGCGTTTCTAGCAGAAGAAAGTGATTAACACTCATTAAATAGACACACTTAAAACATGAGTGTAACAATGAATGTAAAATACCAAGGCATTTTTCTGTGAAAATCATGCAGCCACACCACTGCACAGGCCTCTCATAACCATCGTTACACAGAGCACACAAGAACGACCTATTTAGCCTATATGACGAAATTAAGTCTTTAGTTAGAATCAACCATGATTCCTCATCAGTTTTTTCCTGTTCTGAAAAGGCCGGTAAAAGCTTGATGAATTTCTAATAATTTAAGAAACGGAAAACACTTGCTCGTGTCTGGTTTGAACATTGATTTGCGATTTACATAAATTAAATTTGCTCATTTTTATCATTCCTCTCAAAAAAATTGGGGGGTGCAACCGCCCCCTCTCGATCCCCCTATTTGCCGCCCCTGGTAAAAACTATACCTCTGGGGAACCCATACGCAATCACATTTGCACTTCTCTTAAAAATCCTCAATCCAGGTATATGAGAACATGACATTTATGTTGAGCATTTTACAATTCTTTCCCTGTCCTAGCTTTATCAAGGCATTTAGCGTTTTTCTGTACTTTGAAAATTGTGTGGTTGATGAAAAAAGTAGCCATTTTCACATTGAATTTCGAAAATCTAAATTAGTTTAGAAAATCTGAAAATACAAAACATACATCCAACTGTGTTTTGTTTTTTTGTTTTCTGAAAAAAAAATTATGATTATTATCTCAAAATATATTAAATTATTTGCTTCTATTGCACCTAAAGTACTTGTTTAACAATATTAATGACTAATTTAAAACAGCCTCTATTAAGATACCATCTCCATTAACAGCTGATTTTTCCCAAACCGCTGTTTCTCATTGGAATGTTTTTTCCAGAATATTTTTATTCTTTCAGGCAAGCATACTGATGTTGCTATTCCTTCTACTAGTGCTGATTCTACCATAAATGAAACTGGAAGGTAAGTATTTAAAATAAAATTATTTTTAGTTTTCTTGATTTTTTTTTTTTTTTTTTTTTTTTTTGCATACAAGCAAGTTTATTAAGGTTCTTTAATTATTGTATTTATTTGTTTATTTTACAACAGGCTTGGAAAAAAACCTGGTTTTTTGGGGGAAAAAACGTTTTTTTGGTCTAATCCAGATGTTTTTGGTTTAAACTGGGTTTATTTGGTTTAAACTCTAATTGTAAGAATTACAATTTTAGTTTAGGAAATTCATGAATATTTAATGATTGAACTGTTAATGAATGTTAAATATTTACATTGGTACTTAATTACTTGATGATGAATTAAATAATTAAAAGTAAAATCTTGCTATTTCATTCCCTCATGAGTAGCCCTTTCTATAGGAGAACTTTTGTTTGAAAATCTTCAACTACTAAAAAAGTACCATAAATTTAATAAATAGACCTTGGCACAAATAAATAATCAAAGAAATAATTTGCTGTTCGAGTTAAGACATAATTATCAATAACTAGGGCTCGACCGATGGCATTTTTTGGCCGATGGGCCGATGCCGATTGTTGGCCGATTGTTCAAAGATGGCCGATGGCCGATTGCCGATTGTTTTCCTCCAAATGGCCGATGGCCGATAGCCGATGCCGTTGGCCGATGGCAAAAAAAAAAAAAAATGACAGAGTGATTGTCCGATCAGCTGTCACAGCGCTTTCTTCATAGTTATGAACCATCAGACGTTCAATCCATACACTAGTGTCCATCATGACCATTTACAGACGGTTGGAACAACGAATTCCAATCTCGCGCCGACCGTTACGCCACCTGCCACTGACGCCTACACACTGCCTCGATCAGGTTGGAATGATGTCGACTGGGGATGTATAGTCTTTAGCGACGAGTCCCGCTTCCAATTGTGTCATGACGATCATCGAAGACGTGTTTGGAGACACCCAGGGCAGAGGAGGGATCCTGGTTTCACTTTTGTACCCCACACTATCCCTCAACAAGGCATTATGGTCTGGGGTGCCATTTCCTTTGATAACTGGACCCCTTTGGTAGTAATTAGAGGTACACTTACTGCACAGTGATATGTCGACGACATCATAACACCTGTTTTGTTGCCGTTCCTTTTGCAGTACCCTCGGCTGGTTTTCAGCAGGACAATGCCAGATAACATACGGCATATGTTGCTACGAACTGTCTGCAACCCTGTCAAACTCTTTCGTGGCTTGCCAGGTCGTTAGATCTCTCTCCCATCGAGCATGTCTGGGATATGATGGGATGGCGATTGCATCTGGCAAGGAATGTTGATAACCTCGTCCGACAATTGGAACGAATTTGGCCGGAAATACCGCAGGACAACCTCCGGGAGCTTTATCGGTGTTTCCCACGTCGTGCTTCAGCTTGTATCTAGGCTAGAGGCGGGTCAATACCTTATTGAACTTATTACTGTAACTCTGACATAATTATTCAATTGTTCTAAGAATTTAATCATTTACTATTCTGTGCATTGTTTTCTTATCCACCAATTTTCGTCTCAATCGGATCAATCCTTCTTGGTACGTCGATTTTTTTTGTTATAGAGTGTATCACCAAATGGTCGTCAGTCTGAGACGCTATAATAGTTTTGTATTGAAATAATAGCCACAAAAAAATGAGTAAATAGGTTTTTTAGAACACCCGATCGAAAACAAAAAGGGAAGTGCACAACTGGAACGTACGCACACCCCGCATGCAAAATTTCAACCTTCTACAGCTTACCATTTTTTAGTTATGACTTATAAGAGATACATACGTACATCCAGCCGCAAGAAACAACGCAATAATTAACTTGTTTGGTATCTGAATGCAGTATAAAAACTCTTTCAGGGGTGACTAAAATAGAAATTCATACTGAAGTTTAAGTAAACAATTTTATATGAAAACAATAACTCCCTTCACTTTGCATTAAAAAGTAAAACAGCAAAGATCTTTTTTTTTTCTAAAACATTGGCCAACTCCATCGGCTTTTCGATGTTTTTAAGGCCGATGGGCCGATGTTTCCTGTAAGTTAGCATCGGCCGCCGATGCCGATGCCGATGGCTAAATTGTTGAACCATCGGCGCCGATGCATCGGTCGAGTCCTATCAATAACCAAGAATAAAATCTTGTGAATCAATTTTTTCATTATTATAGCTTTCTAAGATAAATATAGCCAGTTTTGGCCACTAGAGGGCGCCTGTGATGCAGGGAGTGTTATTGCTGCTAATTTGATAAGTGTTTTTTTACTATAATTTTTCATTATTACTGTCTAGTTTTAGGTTTTTTTACTTCACTTTATCATGTAATTTAGTTTTATTGTGTCTTGGGGGCTCATTTTTGCTTTTATTGTATTCTTGAAGTGTTTTTGCATTTTTTGGAGCTAAGCCTAACATGTGGTGGTCTCCTGGTTTTTGATCTTGTGTGCTTTATTGGGTGTAGCAACTGTTTATTTACTGCTGTTTTTAGTATTTATTCTGTATTTTTTTTGCATTTTTATCTTTCTGTTTTGCCTTTTGGAACATATTCACTGAGTAGAAATGGGTGTTATATGCAATATGAAAGAGGTAAAGAGTGGGAAAGGGGACAGGTGGATCTCTTGTGATTTATATCATATGTTCTGCCTGTATAAGGGGGGAAATGAGTCTGTTTTTGAGGAGGATTATATTTGCACTAAATGTGCTGAACTCTCAGACTTAAGACTTAAGATGCTAGTTTTGGAAGCCCAGTTAGCATTAGGGTGTAGGCCAGTTGTAGAGGGTATAAATGTTGCAGAGATTCAGGGGGAAGTTTCAAATGAGGAGTTAGATTGGGAAACTAAGGGTGTAATTTTGGGGGACTCTATGGTAAGGGAGGTGGGTAACACAGTTGGGAGAGTAAAGCGTAATGTGGCTAGGTGTTGTTTACCAGGGGCTCGGGTAAAAGACATTAATATGGTTGCTGAAAAGAAAGGAGTATTGAATAAGGAGGATATGGTTACTTTGTGGGTGGGAACAAATGATGTAGGCCACAGTAAAAATGAGGAGTTTTCTAGGGAATGGGAATCCCTGTTGGATAAAGCAACCAGCTTTTCGACGAATGTCCAAGTGGTTGGTTTGCTTCCCAGGTATGGAGTGCATAGGAGCTGGCTAAATCAACGTGCGAGGTGTATGAACTTGCTACTGAAGTCAATTTGCGAAAAGCGCAGTATCAGGTTCATTGATGTATGGAGTCATTGTAAACGGGATTGGATTGCTAGGGATGGCCTGCATCTGAGCTCTACAGGGGTCAAAATGGTTAGTGGATTAATTTTAAGGGATTCGGAGTCAAAAAACTAAGTTGGAATGGGGGGCATGGTTCAAGCATCAGGTATCGAGAGAATGAAATTTTTTTGGGTATTGCTATTAAAGGAAATAAAGTGACGAACAAGAGTAGTAATGTTAACAATTGTAATTTAGGAAATTTCAGGGTGTTAAATAAAAGCAACTTAGGCATGCTTAAAGTTTTCTATACCAATGCTCGCAGTATTAGGAACAAGATGGATGAATTGAAAAGCATAGTTATGGATGAGAAGTTGGATGTTATTGGAATTACAGAGACATGGGCTACCGAATCTGATGCAGAGTTATTACATATTGCTGGGTATAATTTGTTCAGACAGGATAGAGTAGGTAAAAGAGGTGGTGGGGTTTTATTTTATGTTAGAGACAATTTTATATGCAATGAATTGGTCATAAATGATAAGCCTACTGATATTGATATGGTTTGGCTGGAGTTGATGAGCAGTAAGGGCAAAAAGCTACGCTTTGGAAACATTTATAGGCCACCTAATTCAAACCAGGGACAAGATGAACAGATGTACCGTATTATTAGTGACATGTCCAGTAAGGGATCCGTTATCATAACGGGGGATTTCAATTTTCCAGGTATTGATTGGAATAATTTTTATCCTGGTAATGGCAAAGAAGAGGAATTTTTAAAAGTAATTGGTGACTGTTTCTTAGATCAAGTTGTAACTCAGGGAACTCGAGAGGAGGCCATTTTGGATCTAGTTTTTTGTGATATAGGTAGTTTTGTTCAGGGGTTGAGTGTAGGGGAGCATATTGGAGATAGTGATCATAACAGCATTACGTTCCGGGTTAAATTTGAAGTGTGCAAAGATGATAATTTTAGGTTTGTGCCCAATTTCAGAAACACCAATTTTGTTGCACTTAGGCAGAGTTTGAAAGAGGTTTTTTCGTCAGGGTTGGAAAATAACGACATAGATCAGCAGTGGACGGAATTTAAGGATAAACTTGCTAAAACCGTTGGGGACTATGTCCCATTTAGGAGAAAAGGTGTTAGTACCAAAATTTGGCCCATGTGGTTCTCCAGGGAGACTAAAGAAGCTCTTAATTATAAGCAAGCCACTTTTCGTAAGTTTAAAGAAACTGGTCAGAGTGCGGAGAGGCTCCAGTATGGTAAGGCAAGGCGAAATTTTAAGTATTTGGTACGGATTCAGAAAAGGGAATTGGAGCAAAGGCTGGCAGATGACATTGATGGGAACCCTAAGAGGTTTTTTGCTTACGCTAATTCTGGGAAAGCTCGAAACAGTCAAATTGGGCCTTTGGTTGATGAGTATGGAAATTTAATCCAAAACGATAGGGATCTTGCAAATGTTCTAAATAACTTTTTTTCCAGTGTGTTTAACGATAACTGTATCTCAACAGTTGACACTAACAAGACACAAGCTATTATACAGCTTGAGGATTTTGTATTTTCCAGGGAGGAGGTTTTATTTCATTTGAAAAAGATTAAAGCAACTAAAGCTCCGGGACCAGATAATATCTATCCAAAAATTTTAGTTGAATGTGCAGAGGAATTAGTGGATGTTATTTTGAATATTTTCAATGCTTCTTATAACTCGGGGACGGTGCCAGAGGACTGGAAGCTGGCTAACATAACGCTACTCTTCAAGAAGGGGTCTAAAGGTATTGCTGGGAATTATAGACCTGTAAGTTTGACTTCAGTGATTTGTAAGATTTTCGAAACTTTGATCAAAATTAAGATCATGATGTTCTTAGAGACTAATAGTGTGTTGACTAGTTTGCAGTATGGTTTCAGGAAAGGTAAATCCTGTACTACTAATTTATTGCATTTCTACGACAAGGTTACCTCAGCTTTAGATAACAAAAAATGTGTGGATGTTGTTTACATTGATTTTCAAAAAGCTTTTGACAAGGTACCGCATGTTGCTCTTCTCAGCAAGTTAGCTGACATTGGAATAGGAGGAAAAACTTTACTTTGGGTTAGAAATTGGCTTACTGGTAGGAAGCAAAGAGTAGTTGTGAGAGGAAATCATTCTAATTGGAGTGATGTTTTAAGTGGGGTTCCTCAGGGATCAGTTTTAGGGCCTCTTTTGTTTATTATATTTATGAATGACATCAATGAAAATATTTCTGGAAGCATGAATTGTTTTGCTGACGATGTAAAAGTTATGGGGATTGTCGAAAATGAAGAACAAGTAAAACAGCTGCAAGAGGATTTAGATCACATTACTAAGTGGGCAGATAAATGGAGTATGGCAGTTAATGTAGGGAAATGTCAAGTGCTACACTTAGGTCATGGAAATAAGCGTATGAGATATCGTTTACAGGGTTCAGTCATAAATCAGGCAGAAAATGTTATGGATCTGGGTGTCTTTATAAATCAGGACTTCAAGTTTAGTCAACAGTGCAGTATTGCTAGTAACAAAGCCAACAAAATGCTTGGGTTCATCAATAGATCTATTTCAAACAAATCTAAGAAAGTTCTTCTGCCTTTATATAGGAGTTTAGTAAGACCTCATTTGGAGTATGCTGTTCAGTTTTGGTCGCCTTATCTGAAGAAAGATATTGTTGTATTGGAAAGGGTTCAAAGAAGGGTAACTAAATTAGTAAAGGGACTCTCAGATTTAGATTATGATACCAGACTTAATAGGCTTAACATGTATAGCCTGGAGCAAAGGAGAGTCAGAGGGGACATGATTCAGTTATTTAAATTTATCAAAATGAAAGATGTAAATGGATTAAATTTTTGCGGGGAAAGCAGGACAAGGGGTCATTGTTTTAAGCTATTTAAATCTCAGGCTAACTTGGAAATCAGGAAAAACTATTACTTTAGCCGGGTCGTGGGCACTTGGAATAGCTTACCGGAAGAGGCGGTAATGAGCAAGGGAGTGGATAGCTTTAAGAGGGCCATTGATCTTCATTGGGGACTAATTAATTGACTAGGACCAGCCTAGCTGGGCCCAGAGCCTGTTGCTGGTCGTCACATTTGTATTTGTATTTGTATATCAGTAAAAGTGGAATTAAAATCAAGTATTCTAAGCATAGAAAGTATTTTGCAGTATCTACAAATGAAGATCACAAGTCTGACGTACATTACACAATTTTAATAATCAAACGACCAATACATTTTTTTTTTTACTAAAGTTTAAGAAAAAGTTACAGATAATGTAATAATTAAAGTAATGTACATTGAGTGTACTTATACAAATAGGATAAATAAGGCAGTGAGAAGCAAAGGGATGTAAGAGAACATTTTCAAGTTTTGAGTAAAATGCGGTTAAAGATTATGTCCTATGTAGGCTTTCATTGAATTTTTTTTTTCTAAATCATGCTGCACAGCAGCAGTTATCAGATTACCAGCACGTACCATCACTATCATTTTTGCCCTATGACAGAGGAGAGGTTCCCCTTCTACTTGTACTGGTTTTCTCCAAATTTTTAATTTTGTCACTTATATCCCTTTGCTTCCTCACTACCTCAAATAGGCTTTAAGAAAATCATTATGTTTTTCATTCTAGACTTCTCATGATTTAATGCATTTAGAAGTACAATTTCTTTAAAAAAAAAAAAGAATAAAAATTTCAGTTAAAAGTATCAAATAAGAAGACAAATTCTGAAGCCTTTTTCCAATCCTAAATGTATTTCTAATTTTTTACAATCCAAATTCAATTTAATGAAACTCGTCTTTTAACACATCTGAACAGTGGTTGGAAAAACTACATTTTTTTTGTAGTGATCTACAACTACAACTACTTTGTTACAAATGTAGTTAACTACAACTACAACTACTTTTTTCAAAATGTAGCAACTACAAACTACTTTTGAAATGTAGTCGCTACTTCGCTACTTTCTAAAAAATAAGTAAATAAAAAGCATACACAATAGGTTGTCCCTCAAAAAATGAAAGTCAATATTTCAAGTCGCATACCTTCTTGTATTTTTCCTCTTGTGTCAAAACAATCGTGAAAAAAAGTTGCATATAATTTGCACAATGGCAATCCGTGCCGACTTGCACCTGAAAGTGTAAAACAGTACTTGTATGCTAGGCCAAATCGAAAAAAAGGAAAAAAAATTTTTTTAGAAACTTGAAATTTCTGTTGATAAAACGTTTTCCCTGTACCCAACACCCCACATGTACCAAAAGAACATTTATTCAAATTAAAAAACATTTAGATATGCCACACTTGACCTAAAATTTATAATTTTATTTTAAAAAATGATTTTTTTGTCAGTTATCTTTTAAAAAAATACATATAAATTTAAATAGAATATCAAGTTCAAAAATTACTGGCAAACACATTTACAAATCAACAATTACAAACGAATAATAAATACATAATATAGTATTTTAAATGAAAATTTTAACTCAACCTGGAAAAAATCCATATCTTTGAGTACTATGTGGGAGACTGAAAAATTGCAGGAAAACAAAAATTTCTATTTAACGCTAATTACCCACATTTCTATTTTACTGTATTTTTTTCTTTTTTTTTTTTTTTCAGCTTGATAATTTCGTAAAATCTTACTTTTCTGAAAATGTGTATCAAAAACTTAATTTTTTTATGAAAATTATAAATGTTAGGCCACGTGTGGGATATCTAAATGGCTTTTAATTTAAATACATGTTTTTGAGGTGCATATGTGGGGTATAGGAGCAATGTTTTATCAACATAAATTTTTAGTTTCTAAAAAAACATTTTATTTTAATTTTGCCTAGCATTACAAGTGCTGGTTCTCACTTTCAGACATAATTGGCACTTGTTGCCGTTGTTCAAATTATATGATTTTTTTTTTTTTTTTTGACGTAAAAGGATAAAATATAAGAGTGTGCGACTTGAAAAATCAACTTTCAATTTTTTTTTTTGGGGGGGGGCACCCTAATACACACACCGTAAGAGGTTTGAACAAAAAACGATTGATAAATTAGCTCATCAGAAGACACTATGAAAAATGCCCGTTATCATACTCTCATACACTGTAATGCTGGTATTTATTGTAAGTCCTCCAGAACAGTTCATTTTTTTCCTTTTCTATAACATTTTTAGTAGCTTCTCTTTACTAGGTGAATACTATCGAAAATTTAAGCCTCGCTAAAATATTTTTATTTTACAATCTTCGGTCTGTTCATATAAAATTCACAAAATTTTCAACTTGCGAAATCACCATTATCTTCATTTTCGCGAAAATAAGTGCTTTTTTCCATATAAATATTGGTGAAATATGAAAATTACGATGACAAACTAATGACGTCAAACAGATAGAACGTATGGCGTCAAAATGAAATGCCTGAGGTCAGCTGGTATTTTTATGAGTCTTATTTCTCATTGCATCTGATGATGTACCTTGTGTAAAATTTATGCCAGTTAAATTCGTTTGAACCTTGATTTTTTTTTTTCAGTTTATTTAAAAGTAGTTTCCAGAAATCGCTACAAACTACTATTTTTTTTGTAGTTAACTACTCACTGCACTACTTTTTTTAAAAAGTAGTGCGCTACACTACAAACTACTAAAAAATGTAGCTACTACAGTAGCGTCGCTACTTGTAGCGCGCTACTTCCAACCACTGCATCTGAATGATCAAGACTTTTTCTGTTCAAAATGAATGTTTATATATTCTTCTACCATTCATGTGTCATCCTTATATTATATCTGGATTAAAAATGTTCTTTAAAAGGTGAAAACTTGGCACTAAATTTGTTATACGAGCAGAGTTACACAGATATTTTCTGTTTTCAAAACTTTATACATTTTTTTTTTTGACTGCATTGCCTATCGTGAATGTCAAAAAGTGTATGAATTTATTTTTTCTTGTTGTTTAAATATTCTGCAGAGTTTAAATTTATATGCACCACAGATTGCTTAAATGATACATGATTTATCTCTATAAATCTTAACTAATGAAGCAAATTAGGTAGTAAAATGAAGTAATGGCCGAAATATGCTTTTTGCGCTATTTTAAAATGTAAAAGAGAAATGAAAGAAAAATAAATGAATAGATAGATAATCAACTACTTTGGTATTTTCTCTATCTAATTTTAGAAAAATTAATAATTTTTATGTACCTAATAAGAAAAGTTGCCCAAATTTAAGAAAGACGAAAAACTATTGAGCAAATTTATGTTACATTGAAAAAAAAAGGAGTTTGCAAATTTATTAATAAGTAATTTATCTCTAAAGCTTTGCATTACTTTGGATTAATTGGATTTTACATCTTCCAATCATACAGTGAAACCTGTGTAAGTTGACCACTTGCAGTGCAGTACTTTGGTGGTCAACTTAGACAGGTGGTCAACTTATAAAGGGGGGTAATGATTTTTTTTTTTTTTTTTGGAATTCTTGCACCTTGACACCTTTTGTAATTCTTGCAATTGACACCTACTCTTTCTGTTTAACTCACTTTAATTTTTTAGCATTACTTTGAAACAATAATTTAAGATGTTATTCAAATATTTTTAGAGATTATTTTCTCAGAATGACGTATAATGTGTCGTACAAATTTAAAATTTCAGTAATCTGATCAAAAAAAAAAAAGCCTTATTGTTTATGAAAAGTTACTCATTTTATATTAATAGTTCCTAAAAATTTATAGCTAATCAAAAATTACAAATTTTTCGCTTAACAATAGAAGAAAAACAAGTTTGGAGAATAAAAGGGTTCTTAGTAGTTTTCCCATGTGGTTAAACTCAAAAGGAGGTTTAGTTACGCTGCTGTTTCATTTAGTTGGTAAAATGCTGGTCTGGCATCAGAAATACTCTTGGAAAGCTTTAAAAAAAATAATAATAAAAAAATATTTTGCTAAATAAAATTTTAAAAAATAAACCAAGTGGTCAACTTACAAAGGGTTTTTTACAATACTCCAATCCAAACTTGGTGTTCATTAGTGGTCAAGATAGACAGGTGGTCAAGATAGAGAGGTGATCAAGTTACAGAGGTTTTCCTTCATTATATAAGATAAGACTAATTCCGTTCCTGACAAAAGCGGTCAACATAGACAGGTGGTCAACTTACAAAGGTGGTCAACTTTACAGGTTTTACTGTATGTAATATTTATGGAAACATTTGGGAGAAAACTATTTCTTTTTTCAAAAAAACCATGTTTTTTTTAACCATTTGTTTTAAACCGTGGTTTAAACCAAAGGGGTTTAAACCAAACAACCCTATATTACAACATATTATCATTTAAAACCTGCTTTAAAACTTCTTTTTTACGCTTTAATTGTTTGACAAACTGTATGATCTTTAAAAAAAATAGCAGCACCTTTTAAATAAAGCAACTTATACACTTTTTCCATTAAAACAATTCTTTAACAGCTTTCAAAACGAAAAAATAATTAAAATTAATAAGTTTATTAAAATAAATACATCATACCAAAAAAAATTGTTTCTTTTTCCCCTGTTGCCAAAAATAATTTTTTTAATGAATTAATGCAATTACCAAAATAAATAAAACAATAAAATGTCAACTTAAAGAAAAAATTTTCATTGTCAAAAAAAAAAAAAAATTGTCTGCGCATATCTTTATGTAGAAACATGAATGACTTCGAGTTTATTCGCCGAAAACTGAATACCTAAATTAAAACTTTAGCGTGAAAATAAAAACAAGTCACATCAACAATAATTATTTCACAGTTAAAACCATAGCTGCGAAGTCGGAGAATAGAAGTCAGTCATCTGCCCTCCGTGCATAAATTTTTGCCAAAGCTAAGAAATCAGAGTCGAAGTCGGGGAGTCGGAGTCCGATTAATTATCGGGCACAGGAGTCGGAGTCAGGTGCCCCTAAATTATTGGAGTCTGGAGTAGGTGTCAAGAGCTATTTCCAACAAAATTTGTTTGAAGTAAATCCGCCTTCAAGTACAGAATCTACATTGACTTTCAGTTTCCCCGTAGGCGCTAATGTTAAGGGATTTGAACTGTTCAAAATTGAACGGAAAATTGTTCAAATCAAAAAGATATTTTATACACAAGTTTTTCATCAAAAGTTTTTTCCTACAAAGTTTGTTTGAAGCAAATTCATCTCACAGTTCGGAATTGCCTTGAATTTCCCCGTTTGCGCTAAAGTTTTTTTGAACTATTCAAAATTGAACAAAAAACAATTCAAATGAAAAAGTGAAATGTGGGAATGAGGTGTCCTCACCGAGATCTTTCGAAAAAAAAAATTTGTTCGAATCGGACTATTCATTCAAAAGTTATTAGGGGGGGACAGACAGACAGACCGACAGACATTTTCCCCCATCTCAATACCCTACTTTCCAAGTTTTAAATTTTCGATATTTATTTAATTATTTTATTTATTTTTGACTTTTTTTTGTTTTTCGCGATATTTTTAAAATGCATTAAGCCTTCTTTCTCTGACTTTTACTGGGAAAGTAGACTAAAAAAGGGATTTTTATCATTGAAAATTTCAAAAAACTCTTTATATTATAAAATCTTGAAATGTATTGTCTATGATTAGTGAATGTACTTGTGATTTTTAGCTACCTCTTCTACATTTTATGACTACTAACTTTATCCTTTTTTTTTTCCAGAAGGGAAATAAGCATACGTGTGATTGATGACTGCAAAAACTTAGAAGAAACTTTTTCCTGTCCTTATGATATCCTCATAAATAAAATGCCTTACTTTAAAGATTGTTTAGATGCCGAGCCAGAAGGAGAATTGACAATTTCTGTTCATTGCGATATTGTTGTATTTCGCAAAATAATGGATTATATAACTGCTGATTCACAAGTTGGTAGCAAGAAATTCAAATTTGGTAAGCTTTGCCTGGTTGGTTTTCATTATTTCTATTTTTATTTATTATTTGGATTATCATTTTCAAGTTAATGTATTTTAGTTTCGATTTAATTCTTTCCATTTCCCCCTTTATTAAATTTTATTTTTAGAAAGCTCTTATAATGATGTGTTTAATTAGTGCTAATGATGAATCTCTATATGTAATCTTCATTTTATTTATTTATTTTTTTTTTTTTTCCAAATTTCTGCTTATGTCAGTTTTTAGCTTGTTCAAAACCAGTGTTGACAATTTTTAATTAATTTGATATCCACTCTACTTATGTTACAATTTCAGGCAGTTTTGTGTGTGGGCAATTCCACGGGTAACTGACTGACATTCACAGAGCAAAAAAATAAGTATTTTGAAACATAATGCTCAAAATATATATTTTAAAAAATATATTTTCTCCTTATTTATTGTACTTTTAAAGCTGAATTTCATTGTATAATTGAATTTCCAAAATATAGAGACGTACCGAGTAGCACTTTGGTCGAGTACCAATTACCTTTTAAGAAGAACCACCGACACACATGTAATGAGTTTTGAACTTATTAAAATAGTAGTTAGACCTCCATGTCCAGATAATAGTTTTAAAAAAAATCCATCTGAAATTTAATTATGCATTATTTAAAAGATTTTGTATGTGTCAAAAAATTTACAAAAAGTTATTTTTAAAATTAATAATAAACAAATAAAAGGTATGAATAATCAAGTTGGAATTAAAACAAATTATATCAATCTATTATAGTTCTACTCCGCCAAACTTAAATAATTTTCAAATGCAAAAAAAAAAAAAAAAAAAAAAACTGTTAATAGCACACATATGCAGGAACACTGAAGATACATGTTTCTGCGTTACAAGGAAACGTCTTTTTCAGTCCCTAAAATGTGAGCTAATTAATAATGACATTCGACAAAAAAATCAGACTTCTGTCGGATGTCTTTAAATCCATAAGCTCACATTTTGTGCATTAAAAAAGGCATTCCTTGTAACGCCAAAATACATGTCTGCAATGTTCTTGCACACTTGTGCTTTTAACATTGTTTTACTTACTTTTATTTTTTAAGCAATTTTTTTTTCTTATAAATAATTTTTGTTTGTAGCAAAAACCCATTTAATAATATAAAAATTTCATATTTCCTATACTTACCTTTTTGCCCCATTTTTAATGAATACGTTTTACTCACTTTGGAGACATTAAAATTAAGATTTACCTCATTGAAGCATAACAAACTTTATTATTCTCAAAATTTAAATTTGTATTGTTAAAGATTGCAGTATATACGTGCTTGCACTTTTTTTTTATTATTTGTAAAACCTGTCTTGAACAATATTCAATTTTTTACAACTACTCGGTACTGGCCGTGTATCTAATCAAAATTTGGCCGAGTACCAAGTACTCAGCAAATTGGCTGAGTAGGCTGAGTACCAAGTACTTGGTACGTATTGAATGATTTTAGAAAAATTGTTTAAAATATAGTAACTGACTGACAAGAACGTGAAAAGTAATACTGATTCAATAAGAAATTTTTCTAAAAGTAAAAGGAATTTTTGTTAAATTTAAATCAGGATCAAAGAACTATGAATAACCTTTTATGGCATTTGAGTCAGAAAATATTGCTACAGTAAAGAATTACAGTTGTTACAGTTAGAACCAGGGACATAACTAGAGGGGGGCAGACGGGGCTCGTGCCCCGGGCGCCAGATTTTAGGGGCGCTAAACTGACTAAGTTAATGCTCAAACTTATTTTTGTAAAAAAAAAGAGCAAATTATTAAAAGTAAAGAAAAAAAAACCGCTCAGTGCGGGCGCAGGCAGAAAGCTTGCGTAGTTTAATGAGGATAAAGAGTGGTAAAAATAGACGGTAAGAGAGTGAGGAGGGCGGAGGGTGAGGAGGCATTAAAGTATTTTCTTACCGTGACTAGTACTTGTTATATCTTATTTTAGGAACCTCCCTTTCGGAGGAGGAATAGAGGAGCAAAGCTAACTATGGGAAGTACATACCAATACAAAACAGCGGAGATTCAATTTAAAGTGCGAGAGGCTTCTCCTTTTGTTTTAGAAAGAGATAAATTGAGCTAAAATGAGAAATTTTAGACTTAGTTTCGATATATTTTTGCCACCCACACAATATTTTAAATATGCTTAAAGCATCTACTTCAATTAATGTGTTAGAAATCAACTATCTTTTACACAACTTCCATTTTGTTTTGGTACTTTTGATGCATATTTATATTTACAGTAGAACCTCGTTTATCTCTAGATAAGCAGTATATACAATTTCCAGTAATCCAGATCTCCGGCTTAACCAGATCAAATTGTAGAGTTAAAAATTATATTCACTAAAATGATAATTCTAAATTAATTATAGTAAGAACAAAACTATAAATGTACCAAATATTTTCTCTTTATTTTGATTAAATACACAACTCCTGCATAGGATGTGCAATAAATTATAGTCATCTTATAAACAACGTGACGTATTTGGAGTGTCAGTCTGACACTACTGCAGCTGAACGAAAATGATAAAGTATTTGCGAGTATCAATTCTATGTAATTTTGTTGCAAAGCATCGTTTTTCGCTGCTAATAAAAGACAAGTCGAAGGAGTTTTTATATCAAGCACATTGGGTATCTGTTTTTCTATTAAATGTTTTTCAGATGTATACTATATACCAGAGGTCGGAAACGTGCGTCCTTTATAAAAATTAGCTCTTGTAATAATTAATATTAAATCATACAGATTGCGACAATTTAAAATGTGTTGCATATAAAATTATCAAGGTAATGTTTTTCGAGCTATTGTTGAATACTGTTATTTTTCTTACGAATTTCTTCATAGTAGTATAATAAAAATACTTAAAAAAATAAATAATTGAAAACATTTCTATTTTATTGTTTTCATTTGAAGTAGTAATTTCAAAATGGTATCACGATATATTTAAAAAAGAAAGTAACGTCAAAAAAATTGCGAAAGGATGTCTGGTGGCGTGCTTGCGGGTTCTCTCCTTTTCCACGAGACCTCAGAGCACCTACAGTCTTGAAATTTTGTACAAAATTATTTCGAATCCCATGGATTTGCACCTGGGGATTTTATATTTTAAATTTCGAATTATTATTATTATTATTTTTTTCTAAATTTTTTAAGCTAAAATTTCACATGCATTGCCTATTAAAGGGATAAAAGATTTCTCACATCCCTTGATATTTCATGTTTTTCCAACAAGATTTTTTTCTTCATCAAAAAAAGCTTGAACCAATTTTATCAATAAGTTAGAACAGCAGGGATAAGGGTTCTATTTCAGCGAAAAGCCCTAAGCTTGGTCTGGAGCTAAAGAGCAAAACATATTACACTAGAGAACACGAACTTAAAAGCAGTTTTTCAAGCATGAAAAACGGCCGTTTTGCAATGCTCGGGAATCCCTTCAGCAGCTATTGCTGTTCAAGTTGGTACAAGTTAATTTGGAACGTGGGAAAATGCTCTTCAAAGCGATTTTTTCTTTTAAATATTATCTCGGTTATGCATATTTCTATCAAATTATTTTTATATTTTCGGTTGGGAGTGGGATTGTGTTCTAAAAATAAGCTCTTCACTTAAATTCTATTTTCTATGGGAGGGAGAGTGGAATTTTCAATTTGTTCGAAACGGAACTCGTAACTTGTTTTTCAATCTGATTCTTTCTGACAGACGATTTAAATCTTCGCGAATCAAATAAGGTTGCGAAAAAATCTTCGGGGGTTGGTAAGCATCAACGAGCAGGGGGCAGAGCCACCTGGTAAAAAAAAATATAATGCTACAAATTCTTAATTACTCTCTTGCGGAAATACAAAATATTTTTCCTTGAAAAACTTCCTATGTAAAATCTTTACTAATAATAAAGGGGAAAATCTCTCTGTCTGGATGTCTGTGACGCGCATAACGCCTAGACCGTTCGGCCGATTTTCATAAAATTTGTACAAAGTTAGTTTGTAGCATGGGGGTGTGCACCACTAGTAATAAATGAAATATTAAATGATTTTTACCCCCTATCGAAATTTTAAAAAATGCAATACAGTGATAAAACTGTATAGAAACTTATAAGTACGTAAAAGTCGCATTTATAGGCTTATCAACATATGCAGCCTCCTTTATCACTGCCTAATTTAAATTTATATTTTTAAAACAATAATTTTTAAACATTTATTTTTTTACGGGGGGCAGGGGGCGCCGAAACAAAGTCTTGCCCCTGCTCGAAAATGACCTAGTTACGTCCCTGGTTAGAACAGCTTGGTAACTGGCTGACATCTAATAAAATACAAGCAATGTAATGGAATCAAATCGGGACTGAAATTTTCTTTTGTTGAAAGGAATATTTTGTTGTAATGATATTCGTTTTAACGGGATTTCACTGTATCTTTTTTTTCTTTTTAATTAGTATTAAGAAATGATTTAAGAATATCACCATAAACCAGTTACAGAGTCAAAATGAAAGAGTGATAAGTTGTGACTGAAAGATTATAATCATTCAAAAGCTCTTTAAAAAGTGCAATCACATATTAATAAAATTCAAAAATAATGTACAATGTTTTAAAACCTGATGTTTTTCCTCCCAATCAAAAACTTACTATCCTTGAAATGACCTCATTCCAATCATGTCGTTTTGGAGAAATTCACTTATGTGTTTTGAACTAAAGATTATCTTCTGTAAGAATATTAAATTACATGTAATGCTTGTAATTATAGGTTTTATTTTATTATTTCAAAGACGTTCAATATGTATATATTTAATGTTTCCTTTCAGATCCAAAATATGCAATTCATTTGCTTGTGTCAGCGGATTTTTTACAAATGTCAGCACTGGTTGAAGAATGTTTAAATTATTGTCATCGACACATGAATAGTGTCATTGAAAATAATTGTCCGATTAATGCCTTAAATGATGAACTCTTAACCAGGTAAGAACATATCATTTTTGTTTTCCATTATTTCTTTCTTACTAAGCTGCAGATTTAATTAGATATTTTGTTCTAATTATAGGCTGGCTTTATTGTTTAACCATAGGGAAGTGGAATCTCTCAAGGATCCTTCAGGCAAAATAAAGGAGTAAGTTCTTTGTTGTTTTAACTAGTTTAAGTGTACATAAAAAAAAATTGCACACTAACGCCCCTAAATTAATTTAAAAAATTCACATTATATAGTGAAAGACTTAAGCAATTGCCATCATATTTTAAAACTAGTGGTACCCGCACGGCTTTGCCCGTAGTAGATAATTAAAAGGTCTTTTGGTTCGCCTGTATATTTACAAATAAAGTATTATGAATTTCTCGCCAATTGGCTTGCCCTTGTTACGGTTCGACGTTATGATAACTTGGTAATTTACTCGTCCATCTTATGATAATTTTGCTTGGGAAAATGTTCTTAAAATTGGAATAGAAAAAGAACAAAATCAAATTTTCGAAAAATCACTTCGAGGTACACACCCCCATGCTTCAAACTAATTCTGTGCCAAATTTCATGAAAATCGGCCGAACAGTCTAGGCGTTATGTGCGTCACAGAGATCTTGACAGTCAGAGATCCGGACAGATATCCAGACAGAGAGACTTTCAGCTTTTTTATCAGTAAAGATAATACTAATGCTTTATTTGCTTTCTAGAATTTAGAAATCATACTACAAACTTGTTTAAAACATTCAAAATTATTTTTATGAAAATGATTGTAAATCTTCAAGTTCTCTTTAAAGGTTTATTCAGGGGTAAGACTTGTCCTAAAAATCCTAAAGTTCCTTAAATTTCATATTTTGTCCTAAAATTCCTAAAATTTTAAGTTTTGTCTTAAAATTCCTAAAATTTTCATATTGTATTCCCTACTTGCACAGACAAATAGAATTCAACCTAAAAATGAAACTTTTCATCATGATATACCTATACTTTAGGACATAATAAACTTTGTAGACCCTAAGAATATTTTTCTAAAAGAAAGAGAAAAAAACCTATGCTGCTCAAAATTTAATTAGGAGGCAGGACCTCCTTGCCCTGCTGAGCAAAATTCAAATCAGTTGTCCCCAAATGGGAAGTAACATTTATTTTTATAGTGCTTATCTTGTGTTGAAGTTTGAGCATCAGCTTGTTTTTTCAGTACAAAGAGTCAGTTTGCTTTGTGTTTCTGTTCAGTGAAGTTGGATTATTTCTTGCACACATAATTTAGTCACCAACTTTTTGCTTTAAAATTGTGAATAGTAACTTGTTAATTAAAATGCCACAGAAAACAAAATTCTCTTCGTTGTGGTTGGAAAAATCAGACACAGTTGCAAAATCAGCACATGGTGCCATGCAGAAAAGGATGAATTTAAAGCATTTTGTTCTGTTGGTACATTATTTTTCCAACATTTATAATCAAGGATTTTCTCAAGTATGGTCTCATGCTGATGCGGCGAGACATAAGAGGTTGACAAGTAACTTGAAAAATCAAGCTGTATTTAAAATTCCGTGTTCTTTGTCTTCCACTAAAAACAAATTAGTTATGATGAAGCAGTCCAAAGTTTTTGTTCCAAATTCCCTACAAGATAAAATTTCGAAGGCAGAGGTTTTCTTAGTTTTACTTGCCATAAAAAAATTATTCATTTTCATCTTTAAATGATTTATCTGTAATTTACAAGGAGATTTTTGAAGTTTCTGAGAGATCAAAAAGTATCAAATTATATAATAAAGTTATAAATTTTTGACTTGCACCCTACTTTTAGTCCCTCCTATTAATTAAGGATATTTTTCAACAACACCATGGCAAGTAAAGAAGCAATTGGACATACATTTATCCTACTGGTATGTAGTATATATGTCCTAAAAATGTCCTAAAATTTTATCAAAATTGTGTCCTAAAATTTTTGAAATCGAGTTTTAATTTTAAAGTTCTGTCTCTTGCAGGCTAAATGCAAGGGAGGTTAGTGGCTTAGGGGGGGGGGGTCATGACCCCCCTCCCTCCCCCAAACTATCAACAATATTAATAAATAAATACCTTTGTGCCGAGGAATAACGGGAAATATCCAACATTGTTTAGCAGAAATAAACAGATTATTGAATCCATCCATATTGTGTTCATACAATTTATGAAGGAATTGCAAATGATTTCAGCAATCTTTTCAATTCATTTATCATTTTTTAAAGTAAATATTTGAAATATTATTTCCTTTTATTGCTGATGAAATTGATTAGTAACTTTATGCTTTACTAAGTACCTTATTAGCTGATTTGGTGCATTTTATTGGCCCCCAAGCAGTTTCAGAAAGTTTTCGTACCCAAAACCGTAGGTTCATCCATGGGAGGTGGGTATTTTTCCATGCACCCCCCTAAAATGGTAGTCTGTACTCCCCCCCCCCCCCCTCTAAGGGAGGTGTTAATTTTTAATTAATTCTGTAAGTATTCTTGTTGCCCACAACGTTTTACTTAGCAACGTGCTACAATTTACTATTTCTATGGAAAAATTTCTGTAATAATATTTAATTCCTGTAGGCCATAATTCATTCTTTGCTCAATGTAAGTAATCGTTGGTGATATATTGTAACTAAAACTTATTTTAACAATTTAAATTAATTAAAATATAAATGAAGACTAAATGAATTTATTATAACTTTGACTGAGCTATGGACTACCTTAAAAGATGTGTTAATTATTTTCGCCTAAACTGCTATTATAACTCTACACATTCTCTGCTTCTGGCATTTGACTTGTTGATAACTTACTTTTATTACTAAAATCATCCAAAACTGAAACCTTAAACATTTATTTTATAAAAGATTTTGGCGTCTAGTTTCCGTTTTGTCTTTTCTAATTTGCTATAAATCAAAATAAAATCAGAAGTTTAGGGGGGCGGGGGGAATTACCGGATTTAAACTTTGATTTGAATTGTAACACTAGTATTATGCTATGGAAATGTTATTTCAAGCCACATCTTATTTTTGAAATGCTCAATTTTTGAAGCATGTTTTTAAAATATACTTCAAAAAATTGTGTTTCTCAAGCTCTTGATAGAATTCACTCATCAAATCACCAAAATTCAACTAGTTGCAACTTCCCAATTCTCATTCTATGTACATTCTATAAGAATTTTGCCTGTTACGATTAAATTAATGGGTTTGTTTGCCATATTTAAAATTAAGTAGTTTAACTAAAGGTTAGAAAGCTACCGTAGTGTAATGTTCACACAAAATGTTCATACAAAATCTATATAATTTGTTCAATCAACCTTCAACTGTGCTAATTTTTTATTGCAAATTTAAGTTTTATTTTTCTAGATATTTGCTACACCAGCAAGACACAAGCAGTAGTACAGTTTGAGGACTTTGTATTTTCCAGGGATGTCGATTTACTTTATTTAAAAAAAATTAAAGAGACTAAGGCTCTGGGATCAGATAATATTTATCCAAAAATTTTAGTAGAATGTGCAGAGGAATTAGCACATGTAATTGGAAATATTTTCAATGCTTCTTATAACTCGGGGACAGTACCAGAGGATTGGAAGTTGGCTAACATTACACCGCTCTTCAAGAAAGGGTCTAAAGGGAGTGTAGGAAATTATAGACCTGTGAGTCTAACTTCGGTGGTTTGCAAAATTTTTGAAACATTGATAAAATTAAGATAGTAAATTTTTTAGAGACTAAAAATCTATTGCCTGGTTTTCAGTACGGTTTCAGGAAAGGTAAATCTTGTGCAACTAATTTATTATATTTCTATGACAAAGTTACCATGGCTTTAGATAATAAGAAACCTGTAGATCTTGTTTAAATTGATTTTCAGAAAGCTTTCTATAAGGTACCGTATGTTGCTCTACTTAGCAAATTAGCTGATATAGGAATAGGGGGGGGGGAATTTTCATTTGACCAATTTTCATCAAAAACTGGCTGACCGAAAGGAAACTAAAGGTAGTTGTAAGGGGAAATTATTCTAAATGAAGTGAGGTTTTAAGCGGGGTTCCTCAGTGATCAGTGTTAGGGCCTGTTTTGTTCATTTTTTTTATGAACAATGTTCATAAAAATATTTCTGGGAACATGAATTGTTTTGCTGATGATATCAAAGTTATGGGGATTGTAGAAAATTAAAAACAAGCAAATCAACTGCAAGAGGATCTAGATCATATTACCGAGTGGGTTGATAAATGGGGTATGCCTGTTAATGTTGGGAAATGTCAAGTGCTACATTTAGGGCATGGAAATAAGTGTACAAATTATTATTTGCAAGGTTCAATCATTAGTCAGGCAGAAAAAGTTACTGAGCTGGACGGCTTAATAAGTAAGGATTTAAAGTTTAGTCAACAGTGCAGCATAGCTAGTAACAAAACCAATAAGATACTTGGGTTTATCAATAGATCTATTTCAAACAAATCTAAAGAAGTTCTTCTGCCCTTATATAGAAGTTTGGCAGGGCCGGATTTAGGGGAGGGCAGGCGGGGCTATTGGCCCGGGGCCTGCACAACAAAGGGGCCCCCACAGTAAAATTTTTACAAAATATCCTAACTTTCATGGGTCAAAAATATTGGATATATACATATATATCAAAATATTCAGATATATATCAAAGTATTGGATATTTTCGAAAATATGATCTTTTCGAACCCTGATTAGGGGCCTCCACTCCTTCGTTGCCCGGGGCCTCCACACTTCCAAATCTGGTCCTGAAGTTTGGTAAGACCTCATTTGGAGTATGCTGTTCAGTTTTGGTCTCCTTATCTTAAGAAAAATATTAATGTATTGGAAAGGATTCAAAGCCAGGCTACAAGGCTAATAAATGGTCTTTCTCACTTAGATTACGATTCCAGGCTTAGAATACTAAAAATGTACAGTCTTGAGCAAAGAAGAGACCGAAGGGACACGATTCAGTTGTTTAAATTTATTAAAATGAAAGATGTTACGGGGCTTAAGTTAAGCACTAAAAACTGGACAAGGGGTCATTGTTTTAAGCTATTTAAATTTCAATCTAACATGAATATTAGGAAAAATTATTATTTTAGCAAGGTAGTGGAACCTTGGAACAGCTTACCGGAAGAGGTGGTAATGAGTCAGGGAGTAGATAGTTTTAAGAGGGCCATTGATCTTCATTGGGGTTTGTAAATTAACTAATGCCAGCCTAGCTGGACCTAGTTGCCTATTGCTGGTCGTCACTTTTGTATTTGTATCTTTTTAAGTAATATTTTTGAACAATCACAAACTGCTAATTGCTTGATTGAAGTTGACATTCCGGGTGACTTTTGAGCCCTGGGTCTCTGCAAGAACGTCCTAGGGCAGTGCCATCAAGCCCAGATTTGTATACCCGCAGACCGGCCGCAGGGGGAGAGAGCTTGTCCTTAAGGGGCCCAACTTCCCAAGAAATTGAAAAAACTAGCACTAAGACATTAACATTATAAATATACACTGCTGGCCACTACAGGTTTTGTTGCAAATTTATAGATCTAGGCCTGTGGGTGGCATCCATGTCCCCTGGAATCAATTTTGTTCATACCTGACCTTCTCGACATTACACAATCCTCTTTAGACTAAAACAGCATCCAGCTCCGGCATTCATTTGAATTTTAACGTTTGGAATTCAAATTATGTTTTTTCGCAATTATGATTGCGATAGAAGCCATTTGTCGAAACAAAAAACCTGGCATGTTGGTTACTGTTGCAATTTCAGATTGCAAAAACATAATTTGAATTTAAAAGGTCAAAATGCAAATTAATGCCAGGTGCTGGACGCTAGATGTTGTGTTTTGGATACTGGATGTTGTGTGTTGGATGCTGGATGTTGTGTGCTGGATGCTGGATGTTGTGTGTTGGATGCTGGATGTTGTGTGTTGGATGCTGGATGTTGTGTGTTGGATGCTGGATGTTGTGTGTTAGAGGCTGGATGCAGATTTTTTTTTTTTTTTTTTTTCAAATGCTCATAATTTTTCAGTTTACTAATTTCCAGTATGATAAAGCTTCATGCTGTTAGAATATTTAAAATTTATCACATTAAAATGTATGGATAAATGCATTGATCAAAACAAATGTATTGCATCATATAAAATGTATTCCCGTTATCAGTTAAACATAATTGTGTAATGCTGCATTTTGTTTGTTTTTTTTTAGAAAACTGTATAAGATATTGCTTGAAAAGTTACTGAAGCCGGATGCAAAACTTCAGAATCAACGTATTGTGGCTAAATTGATGAAGTGTAATTTATGTGAACAAGTATTTGCTACAAAATTGCAAGGTCATATCAGTTGCAAGTCTAAGAAGTATGCTTTCTGCTATTAAAACATTTCAAAGTTCAAGTGTTTTAATTAGTACAATTTCTTATCTTATTATTGCTTTTGCAGTTATGACTGACTGACTTTTTTGTTTAAAATGAATTGAATGCTATATACTTATAAAGCTGATTAGATTATCACATTGGTAGGTAAAAATACACTCGCATAACAGAAAGAGGTGCGCAAACATGGTATGGCTCCCTATCAAAAAAAAAAAAAACGAAGATAAAAACTAGGGTATAAACATTATACCCCAGTTTTTGCTAGAGAAAGATAGTAAAATGAAGCAAATGCTTGAAGAAATCAGGACCCTCCCGTAGAAGTTTGAAAAATTGATGTCATAAACACAATTTTTGGAATATTTTGGTGGTTAAGTTAGGTGAGATGGGGTTGAGGTTTCTCCCGAGTATTTTCCCTTACTATAGTCAATTTCAAACTTTCTTTAACGATATTACGGAATCAAATGCTCTTTCCAGAAATGTGCACAAATAAAAGGTTAAAAACGCAATTTTATGCTATCTGTGATGGTCCAGGCCCGGATCTACACACCCAAGACCCTGCGATGCAGGGGGGGGGAGAGGACATGTCCTTAAGTGGCCCACTGGCCTAAGAAATTGAATGAAGAAAATTTTTAAAAAAAAGAAAAAACTAGCCTTAAGACTTATTAACATTGCAAATATACACTACTGACCTCTGGGAAGGGGCCCTAGAAATTTTGTTGCAGGGAGTCCCAAAACTTGTAGATCCGGGCCTGGTCCAGGGGCTCTCTCTGAAAGTTTTTTCCTGTAGAACTCGGCGAAATCATGATTATAGACTATCTTTGGGACGTTAGGAGAGGAATTCTTTTCAAAATTGGAATCTTAAAGAAGGAGATTTACGCAACTTCTGGTGAATCTACGTTACTAGGCGGCTCTCCTCTGGAAATCTTTCTAAATTAAACATTCCAATTCAGGCTATAACTGGTGACATTTAGGAAATGAAGAGCATTCGGAGACCCTCTCTGGAAAAGTTTCGTCAGTGAAGTCTGAAAAACGCAATTTTAGTCAATGATTGGTTAAGTTTAGAATATGGGAATTTTTGAAGGGTCTCTATGAAAATATTTTAACAAAAAAATTCTTCAAAACGCTGTCCTTGGTGGCATTTCGTTTGGGAAATGGAAAAAGTTCACGGACTGTGTTTAGGTTTTGGAAAGTTAGAGGAAAGAGGACCCCGTGCCTCTCCTCTTGACTCTATCGGCCTCCTTTCCTCCCGAAATCTCTTTCAAGAAGTAATTTTATGTTGTATGTGAAGAAAAAAGGTTCGGGGATTCTCCTGAGGAAGTTTCTAAAACGAAATTTAAAGCTATCTGTGCTGATACTAGGGAGGAGGTGCTCAAGGGGACCCTCCAGAAATTTATAAAAGTTGAAGTCTTAGAAGAACAATTTTTGGTTCTGTTTAAAGACGTTAAGCGTGTTGAGAAGAATTTAGGTATCCTCTTCGGCTAAATTTAGAAATTGAATTTTCAAAGACGCAATTTATTCTATATTTTATAGTAATATTAGGAAAAGAGTAAGTGTTCGGAGATCTTCTCTAGAACTTTTTCGAAATAGAAGTTTTGGACGATGCTAAAAGAAGTGTTGGGGTTCGGGGGCTGTCTTCTGAAATGTTTTGATAATGAAGTTCTGAAAACACAATTTTAATTTACATTTTGATGGAATGGGTTGTATCCAAAGGAAATGTTTCAAGCTTGAAGGCCTGAAAATGAATCTTTTTTTAGGCCTTTCCAGTAGCCTAGCCTTTTAGGCAGTATTTGAGGACTGTCCCTTCAAAATTTCTACATTAAAGCTAGAAAAGCAATATTAAGTTTTTTTATGGTATTGTTCAGGAGCTCTTCTCCATACTAAAAGCATATTTTAAAGTTCACTTAGGCGACGATAAATATACATAAGAGCAGTTTTACTCCTGAAGTAGTTTGAAGCCTAGTAGTAGTAGCCAAAATAAAATTTCATTCCATGGGTGAATATTATGTAAATTGGAAAAAAAAAAGCTAGAACATGTTCTCCAGAAATATTCGAAAATAGTGTACTAAAAATGCAGTTTTAATTAATGTTTGATGACATTAGGGGGAAGCAGGGCTAACTCAACAAAATTTTCTGTGATTAGAGGCCTAAAAACAGCTTTAGGCTCTCTTTGCAAAAGTATTGCAATATTTAAAATCTCCGAAAATTCGGTTTTATCCGGTGCAAGTTCTGACCGCATTCGGAGGGGGCTAAAGCCCCGTTAGCCTGAAAACGAAGTAAAATATATAACTGTGAATTGAAACTGATAACTTCAGATTAAAAAACCTTGATAACATCAGGATGAAGATATTTCCTCCAAGCCTTTCCATGCTATTGCAAATCACACTGTACTGTGTTGTACGTTTTGACCGAATGGGAAAAGGAGCTAGAGCTCTTTTACCCTCCCCCCCCCAACCCTCCCTCCAACTCACCATTGATACGCCACAGTGCATATATTTATTTAAATATAATGCATATTTAAATTCGGAAAAGTTTTTGAAGTATTTGAAATCTTTGAAATTTCGATTTTGTTTAGAGTTATTTCTGACCTCATGGAGGAGAGGGGAATATAGCCCCTTAACCTGGGTACGAAGTTAAATATATATGGCTGGTTAGTTTGAAAGTTATAACTTTCAGATTTATAAGAAAAAATAAACGATTGAAGAACAAAACTATTTCCTCCAATCCTTTCCATTCCATTGCAGATCACATTTCAATCTGTTTTAAGTTTTGACCAAATGGGAGAATGGGAGGGGCTACAGTCTCCTAGCCCCCCCCCCCTTTCTAATAATATGCCACTATATGTAGTAGTTATATTTAAACGTAATGCATATTTAAATTCACAAATGTATTGCAGTATTAAAAGTCTCTGAAATTTTGATTTTATCTAGTGTAAGTTCAGACCTCAAGGAGGGGCTATAGCCCCCTTAGCCTCCCCCCTTGGATCCGCCACTGGTGTAACCTCAATTTAACGATTGTCAAGAGACTGGAAAATGTATCCTTAAATCGAAGATGCTGTAAAATCGAGGAGCATACACATTCAATGCAGCCAAATCTGGAACAGTGAAATGCATCATTAAATTGAGGAAATTGTTAAATCCAAGTTATACTTTAATTTATTTCTATGCAATCACACTATGTGGAAGTCAAAATAGTATTCCTAAGCCTTACTTGAGTCATTTTATAAGAACTTTCAGTGGCACTCCCCCCCCCCCCCCTTCTTTTTTCCTTTTTTAATTTGTCTGAAAATAAGAAAACGTTTTCAAAATGTTACTCCCTTAGTTCATTAGAGAGTGTCTCAAATTTTAATTTTAGGGCTTCAATTCCGTAAAAATTTCTGGGAAAGATCCCCTAAGCACCTTGTCCTCTAACAACGTCGAAGATCTTGTAAAATTCCATGGGGACATATCCCACATTTCAAAACTTGATCACACAAAAAATGTCACACAAAAAAATCAACTAAATCACAGTTTTCATGAATTTTTTCGTTAATACTTTTACTTAGTTACTAGAAAGTAAAAAGTGTGTAAGCAAAAGTGACTTAAATCAAATATTTGTTTATCCACTGGAATTCAAAAGGAGATCCTTGTAACCTTGAAGCTCATGTCTGCAATTCTTATTGCTATTTGCATTTTTAATGATGTTAGTATGTTTTTAAAGAGCAATGTTTGGAAATGTTCTTTTATATATATATATATATATATATATATATATATATATATATATATATATATATATATATATATATATATATATAAAGAAATGTGTACATTTTTACATTTTTCCATATATTACAAAAGTTCTTAATATTTTATGTTCTAGGGCTAGCATTGGTCCAAGAGGTGAACTTGTATACACTCACAAAAGGTAAGAAGTTTATTTATTTATTTATTTTTTCTTTTTTTTTTAAGAATTGTAATCTTGGTTTGCTGTTGGAATTAAATAATTTTTCAGAATCATTAAATAATTACTTAGCATTAGTTAATGAAATTAACTAGTCGACCCATGCGCTCTTTAAAAATTTCAAAGAAAGAACATTATGAAGATGAATCTAAAAAGTTAACAAATTATAGTAAACGGAAAAAAGTAAACGCAAAAAAGAAGGCATGTAATTTGAAGACAGCAGCAACAAAAAATCGTTAAATCTAACGTTGTGATAATTTGATCATCGCTCACCTTTTGGTTGTACATATTTTCTATGCAAACATAAATATCATTAAAAAAATGACTGAGTGACTCGTGAAAAAGAGTAATTGTGCAGGTGAAGAAACGGGTTGTGGAAAATACAGTCCTGATTATGTGAGCATCTGACGGAAAAAAAAAACTTTACGGAGATATTTATTGGTGGGGATTTGAATTGGCGCCATTCTGATTAACAGCACGACCCTCCAACCAACCGAGCAGTTGTGCCTTTGTTTTCAAATGCTATTCATTGAAGCAATATGTAATAAAAAACAGTAAAAAAAAGCTTTTTGAGAAAAAAAATGACCATGCGTCTATGTTTTGTCATTAGCCAGCATGATAAGCTGTAAAATTATTCGCAAAACATGGAATTTGATTAAGGAATGAGGAAGATCTCGTGTAGCAAACAAACATTCATTCAAACATGAAATAAACATTCTAGAGAAATAATAAATTAGATTGAAAATAAGTGTTTTTATTTTTGAAAATTGATACAATTTCACATAGCAGGCTGCTTTAACCTTTATGGCTTGAATGCCAGCAAAAATCTTTCTTTTAATCAAACTTTTAAAATTCAAAACCAAAACCAGTTAAACTGAGTCCATTTTTTAAGTGTAATTTTTCGAACTTAGACAAAATGCATCCCCCCCCCCCCCCCCGAAAGCAGAAGAGTAGAAAATGATTTCTGACTAATGAAGTTGATAATAATTTTAATGTTTACACCGTATTTGAATAAATAGTTAAAGGTTTACTGAGTGAAACTCGTAATTTTAATTTGGCGTAGTATTTTTTCATTTATACTAAAGGTCGAATGCTGCTATGAGAAAAATATACATTTCAGCATACAATGAAAAAGTTTTTCTGCTCAAAAAGGATTCCCTTGAGAACTGAATTTTTAAATCTCATACTTTTTTATGCTTACATTATACTTAGTGGTGAGAAGGAGTCAAAGCTTTAAAAAAATAGAACATCTTTCGATTAATAGTCAAGTTGTCTGCATAATAACTGTATCCTGCATATAAAGGAGTTGAAACGCCAAGTAGCATTCCCGTCATATTTATTTTATTCCACTACATGTGTTATCTGTTATATGTTATGAGTACATGTAATATGTAATATTAATCTAAATTAGCTATAATGTCGGACAGCCCAGGCGGGCCTAAAGTTCAGCTAATTTATAGCCGAGCGCTCTACTGAAAAAACTTATCAATTCAACCGAACAACTAAGTCCAGTGCTTTTAAGCTTTATTTAAAAAAAGAAAACAGGTGAATTGTAATTTTTTTCGCCGAAACTGACGCAAAAAATTGGAAAATTGTATTGAAATTTTGTTTTTAAAAAAATCTGCTTAAGAAAGACCGACTGCATCAAGGTTTTACTTCAGCAAGGGGCGTTTCCGAAAAATTGATTTTTAGACCGTAATTAATTTTTCATCATTAGTCGGCCCGATAAGCTTTAAAATGGGGGGGGGGGGGGATTTCTTCAAGAAATAAGAGATCTTGCATACCGACAGAAAAATAATCCACAGAAATAATATATAAGATAAGGTATTGAAGAGAAGTGTTTTTATTTTTTAAAATTTATACAATTTGTTATCGCAGGCTGCTTAAACGGTTATGGCTTAGATGGCAGCACATGGTCATCATTTAACCGAACGATTAAAATACAAAATCAGATGAACTAAGTTTGTTTTTTAAGCGTAGCTTTTCAAATGTAGTAAAAATGTGACTATCTATTTGTTTTTTGCCGAAAGAAGAAGAAAAAAAGATATTTTACCCATCAAGTTGTTAGTAATTTTAATGTTTTACTTCGTATTCTAATAAATATTCATAGTTTAAATAAATGAAAAGTGTAATTTCAATTTGTGGTAGAAATTTTTCTATTTGTACAAAGGGTCAAAAACTGTCATTAGAAGAATCCACATTTCAGTGTATGATTTATTTATTTTTTCTGAACAAAAAAACTATTTCATTGTAGTCTGAAATCTTAACCTGATACTTATATTTTCGCTTACATTATGCTCTAGCTTTCTGACCGGAGCCAAAGCTGTAAAAAAAAAAAAAAAAATCTACATTTAAGAATCGATATAGCTCGAGTTGCATCAAGTTTTTGTAACAGCAAGGAGCGTATCCATCTCATTCATTTTATTACCTCACTTGTATTATTTATTGTTTTTATGTATTCATGTAACGCGTGATATTTGTCGAATTTTTTCATGCAGATTGTCTGGGCCGGGCCTGAACACTCGTTCTGCTGGCTACCATTCAAATGCTCTGTCGGTCACAGCTCAAGTTAAACTTATAAATTTAACCGAAAACCTCAGTCCGGTGCTTTAAAACAGGTTTTTCTGACAGAAAAAACAATTTTTAGACCGTGGGTCTGTTTTTTGTCATTAGCCTGCACGATAAGCTTTAAAATGAGATGTACATCAAAGAAATTGATCAAGAATTGATTAAGATCTTGCGTAGGAACAAAAAACAGGCTACAGAAATAATATATAAGGATTTAGTAATAACAAATATTTATTAAACTACCAGAATGCACAATAATGAATTCATTTACTTTTCTCATTATTAAAAATAAAATCAGCAAAGCAAATTCATCATTATGTAACAATTTATGTTTATGTACAGTTCAATTTTGCAGGGGAAGAAAGGGGGAAATTTTATTTTTTCATTTATTAAATCTGAAATTATTGTTAGCTTTGCTTGGAATTATTTTACGTGCTAATACATAGGGTTATAGTCAACCAAAACAACTCATGGGGGATGGGAGGGGTCCGAACTCCATGGACCCTCTGCTTGTGTGGGCCACTGAGCATCACAAATTGAAATGTTGCTTTCATGCAATATTACTATTTTTTTCTTTTCTTTTCTTTTCTCTCCTCAAACCTCTCTTAATTTCAGAATAACCCTCAAAAAAAATGTAAGCAAAAATCAGATCGTGAATGATTGAAAAAGATGCAGAAAATGAAACTTGGGGTCAAAATGGTGAAAGGTTCCATCATTAATGTGTTTATTCCTGTAGAAATGTTTTTGAGTTGATTATGTTTTCGTTTAAATTTTGTTAAGCAATCAAAGAATTGCTTATTATTTTTGCTTGACCATACTTGATGTTCCTTTGATTTTCCAGATTACCATGACAAAAAGAAGTCTAAATCTTTGTTTGTAATATTTTATTTAGAGAAACTCATTTTCATTGTCATAGTTACAAATCCTCTGCAGTTTGTGCTCATTCAAGGCTTAACTCAAGCAGATTTTAATTTTACAAACTTTTTTTGTGTGTGTTGAATCATTTTTTTCTTTTTTTCAAGAAAAATACCCATGTAGAACTTAAAAAGCAAAATTTCATCAAAATAAAAAATTTCAGATTACTAATTCCCATCATATAGATTTGATAAGAAATAAAAATACCACAAAGGTATACACTGTAAATATAATTTTTGTGATAAGTGTACAGGTGCAAATTGACCATATGTAATAACCCATTTCCTTCTTACCATATTCTAATTACCATTTCTTTTTTTTATGGATCTGCCTCATACTACCTAATCTGGAAAAATCACGAATCATAATATGATTAAGGCAAATTTCTTCTCCATTTCCATTCCATTCCCTTTGTAGAAACAAGAAATCCAACAAGTAGGGTTCTATCGTATTTTGTGATTGAAAAACATAATTTGAATTCAAGTCGTCAAAATTCAAATGAATGCCAAGGGCTGGATGCTGGGTTTTTTTTTTTTTTTTTTCAGACAGAAGGAAATTTTTATTCATGAAAATTATACTTTCTCAATTTTTTAAGTTAATTTGTTAAGTTGGGTCCCTATTGCAATTTCAGTTCAATAACTTGCTTTATTTACATTGTATAATTTATGTCTTTATTTATTTAATTTATTTTTTTAATTTCCATGTAGAGAGCTAAGTATTTTGTTCAATGTTAGAAATTTGACCAAACTTAGGTTTAATATTATTAATTTTTGATGTTTTATTTTAGGGACATGACTTGGAATCTTGATCGGCATTTAGAAGACATGTATCAAAATCTTCATTCCTGGAGAAAGATTTACTGGCAAATATGGGGACTGATAAATAGTTTACATTGTATAACTTGTGGTACAAACTTTGCATGTTCTGATTTCACAAGGTGTCCTTATCATAAAGATAACATAATTTTCCCACAAACAGAGCAAACTGAAAATGTTCATAAACCTGGAACCTTTCCTTGCTGTGGAGTAAAAGCTTTTAAATTTGATCCTGTCGATCCTCTTTTCCTGCTTAGTGTGAGTAATAATTAACTAAACTGTAAAGGCTGCACTTTGGGGGATCTGAGTATGTGTTTTAAATATTACTAGATTGAGTCAAAAGATTTTTCGTATTTTCACCTACGAAAGTACTTCTCAACAGCGCCTATTCACATGCTCCAGTTGATGGAGGTGTCAATTGATGGTGCTTTGGGAGGGACCAAGTTCTGCTGATAATGCTCCCAGGGTTCGCGTTTATGCGCTATAGCGGGTTTTTTACGCAAATTCGCGGGAAAGGGACGCAACTTCCGCGAAAATTCGGGTCCTAGGGACCCAGAACACCCAAAAGATAAAAACCAGAAAAAAAATTGTGGAAAATGCTGAAGATCTATCTAGTGAATGCTTTTAAGCTTCAATGACCAGGAGAATCAACACAAAAGGATTAAAATGACCCTATCTCTTTATCAGCTATTCAAACACACCCCTACTGTTGACCAGTCAATAGAATTTTAGTGATAAGACTGTAGCTTACAGTGACCTCCTGGGCAGAGCTCAAGGAGCAAAATATTGCAAGTTCATAAATAGCCCATTGTACTGTATTCTAAGAATAAGTTCTCCCTCAACTTTTATCTTGGGGAAATTCCTGAAAACAACAATAAAGATCAAAAGTGAGAGTGGTTTCAGTGCAATCTTCAGGATTGATAAAGGACAACTGAGTAGTAAAAGCTTATCTATTTTGCATTCACCTAACCAGAATTACTTTTGAAAATTATTATCTTGCGTCCTCAATAAAAGGATGGGTGAAAAAAAAATGGCGAACATTTTCCCGATCGCGCAAAACACAAAGTTCTGAACTTAACATTTTTCTTGTTAAATTACTTATGAATATGAATTTTATACAAAAGCACTTTAACCTTGTTCATTTTCTAGTAATTCACCTATTTCTGAGGGGCTATTTTTATTTGGACTTGCAAAAGTCACGTATTAATCGATCGTGCCATTTTGAAAATGGCAAAATTTTTAAAGTAGCACCAAAGCCAACACAGATATTTTAAAAGAGTCAAAATGAAGTCAAATTTTCTAATTTAAGATTGCAAATGAGCAATTTTCATACTCATGTGAGAAAATGTTTCGTTTTTGCGATCACGATTTTTGCGTTGGGTTAATTCGCTTGCGATTTTTTTCTATTTCTATTAAATTGCCATTGATAATTGATGGAGGGGGGGGGGCTGTTTGCTTTTTTTCACCTAGAAAAATGTTCATGAAAGCAAAGGTTAAGGGAGTGCTTTCTGCTTGATCAATCAAAGGCATTTATTTTTTATTTCATGGTAAAATCCAACTTTAAAGTAAATTTTGAGTTTACCTCATTGTAACTGACTAAATAGTTTCTCAAATAACTAAATCTTGCAAGTGTATTATTTGAACATATGATAATCACAGAAAAAAAGAGCAAAATTAACCGATTTAGTTTATTTCATATCTTTTTCAAATAACTATGTGGATAGTTTCTTTTCCCTAAGTATAAATAGTTGTATATTATTCAATTATGTGCTAAGATTTTCTGTTTAAAATTTAAGGGACTCATTTTTTCCGCCAAAGGACCCAAATCTATTTCATTAATGGGTCCTTGGGACCCAAGTTACGGATAGTTGAGCGCGAACACTGGCTCCGTTACTAGAACTCGGCCAGTGTTGGATAGCTTCCAGCAAAACTTCGTTATCGACAACAGATGACCATCCAGATCTTGGTTTCTCTTCAAGGGTCCTATCTTCTGCTTGAAACCTTTAAACCAATTTTGAGCAGTGTGCTCATTCACAGAACCTGGACCCTCAACATTATTAATTTCTTTTGCCGTTGCCCTTGCGTTAAAACCTATTTTCTGGAGGAAACGCAAAATAACACGAATTGCTAGCTTATCATCCGCCATTTCAAGAGACTGCAACATTTACACAGGTACAAGAAATCACAGCAACTGATAAGAATTATCAAGGTCAAACTCTGCTCTACCATACATGAAATACACCACCAGTTCAGTCATTCCAGCGGAGGACTGCAGTTTCGTGCTTATTAGCACTCATCAGCCCGGCATAGGAAGTGAGTGAGCTGGAGGTGGAACACCTCTTAAAGAAGCCAAGCATGCCAAACAAACTGGTAGCTAATAAAAAATTAGCACTGACCAGATGAGTGACCAAAGCAATGGTTTGGCTCAACTCGAAGATGGCAAAGCATGGTATTTTCAGTAAGTTACTGCCCTATAGCCAGGGCTAAGGCAGAAATACATGAAATACACCACCAACTCAGTCAATCCAGCCGAGGACTGCAGTTTTGTTCTGTCACTCGTCTGGTCAGCACTAATTTTTTATTAGCTACCAGTTTGGCACTCTTGGCTTCCTTAAGAGGTTTTCCACCTCCAGCTTAGTCACTTCCTATGCTGGGCTGATGAGTGCTAATAAGCATGAAACTGCATTCCTCGGCTGGAATGACTGAGCTGGGGGGGGGGTATATTTCATGTATTTCTGACTTAACCTTGGCTATAGGGTGGTAACTTACTGAAAAAAAAATCTACACTAGCATTTTAGATCAGTTGCGCAGGAACTGTAATTTGCATATGTTACATTCAGGCCTGCCAATCCAGGACAGGGAAAATACGAAAAAACTTTTTACTCAACCTGGTATTGTGCATATTATTAGTGATACTCTTTTGTGGAATATTTTAAAAGAAAATTTATCATCAAGTCTGTTTTGCATCAAGTTAATATAATACATTATACAGAGCAAGAAAGGAAATTTTATAGTGAGCTCATTAATTTGCAAGTTTGAAAATAGCAAATCCTAACCAAAAATGTTGAGAATAGCTATATGTCCTGCCTTCCGCAATTAAGAAGTATTTGATAAAGTAAGATTTATTTTTAGAAATAGGTAGATAAACTTTTTCAAAATTTTTGTGGCAATTAAGAATATATTTTTTCTTGTATTTTTATTCTGGAAGAATTTTTACTTAAAACAGTTTGGGGTAATTACTATCATACATAGTTTTCTATTCATTCCTTGTATGTTTGTTTATTTTTAAAGTTTTATTGATTAAAATAAATGATAAATTTCCTGATAGTCCTGATCACTTCTCTTCCCCAAAGTGCTGTTTACAAGCTTACCACTCTTTCAAATCTATTAACAAAATCATAGCATAATGCTTTGCAAAATAATATTTTTTCCTTTTGTTTTAATCTAGTGTGACCAATAACACTTGTAACAATTACAGCGTGTTTGTTTTCTTGCTCAAAATGTTTGAGCTAGTAATTTGCAAAATTTTTGAGTCAGCACATCTTTTTGGAGTTTAAGATTTTCCCTTGGTGCCCTTCTCTAAGCAAAGTATGATTAATCAAAATTAACAGACAAAAATAAGTAAAAGATATGTAGTTGCATTACAACAGCATTACAGTTGCATAAAACATGTGTAGTTGCTGAAGCACTGCAAAATATTTCAAAGGCTTCATAACTAATAAGTTTCTAATTATTTGAAGTGACGGCAAAATTTTGATGCACCAAAGTGTTGTGGTTTCCCAAGGAGCAGTGGTGCTCAGTCAAAAATTACCGTTTTGAACTTTTTTTTATTTAGTTTTGTTTCTGAAATCTTTTTTTTTTTTTAATCTATTTTTAGTCTGTATGTCATAAAAAGTTATGCTTTTAGCATCAAAGAAAATATATTGTGGCCATCACAAAGCTTTCATCTATATCTGTATTCTTAATCCTTGAATCTAATCTATAGCCACTCATCCACTCATGTAATCTCTACTACAAAATTCTGCTATTTGCGAAAACGGGAAGATTTCAATAATTGGGAAATTGGTGATCTTAATTCATGGGTTGTTAAATACGAGGGCTGTTTAATAAGTAGCAAGACTTAATTTATGAAAAATACAACAACTTTAACTGTCGAAATTTACATAGCTTTTTAAAGAATAACTTCTGCGGGGCTAAATGTATTTATTCCAACCATCTGTCCACTAGTTAAAAACTTGTGGACGTTACGTTTGTGAGAGCTTTTTCAAAACCTCTGCAGAGTTTAGACATGCTTTGTTACTTTCAAAATGTTTGCCTCGTAATGTTTTCTTAAGTTGAGGAAACAGCCAGAAATCACTGATATAAAATAATTCTGCGATTCCCTTTGATGATAATAGCAGCAGTGTTTAATTATTGTCTCTGTGATGGACGTTGGAGTTTGTCCCTCACATTCAATATCTTCCATATTTTTTTTTGCTTTCTTGAAAGCTTTATGCCCGCAAAAAGTACCGACTCTAAACATTGCTTCATCATCGAAAACTTCACGCATCATATCAAAGATCTTCAGTGCTGATTTTTACAGACAAAAACAAACTTTAATCGCATATCTCTATCAATGACGCTTCTATTTTGACAACTGGCTGTGTCTTGTAGGCACCCGCCAACAGGCTTCAATTCAATCACTTGATACTCAGGAACATAAGTCTGTACGCGCCAACTATAAGTAACTTTTGTTAATATAGACATTTTTCATGCCACAGAAATTAACATTCGGATAAGTGGTTTTGCTGCAGTAAAATTATTCTTATTACTTATTGAACAGCCTATGTATTTGACACCAGTGTCTGCCCGAGGAATTTTTCTTTGCTTATTCAAACAAGGAGTAAGAAAATGATTTTTTGCTTTTTTGCATAAGGTGACCGTAAAACAACAGGGTTACCAAAATAAAATTTCTCATGGGAAAATTTGAAGACCACACCAATTTCCCTATTATAGAATTATCTCGCCAAAGCAGACTCAAAGAGCGAAAATTGAAAACAGTGTTTAAAGCATCGCTCAAATTAATTACAAACATTTTATTTGTCAACTAATAAAAGATAGCAGCAGATAAAAATTTTAAAACATGAAGATTTTTCGTATCATTTGCGAACAATTAAATCGGCTTAAAGGCTTTTTCGAGCAAAACATTTTACTATGATTTATATTTGACGTTATTTTATTGAATAAGCTATTTTTATTCAAGCAAAGGATGACAAAAATCAGCCCTCTTAGAGGGATTAGTGCCAAAATTGAATCAGCGCCTGTTTCCGTGTAGATTCACTTTTTGTTTTCATATTCCATCTAAAATGTCGCATTACTTCTTGAGATATAACAGTCACAGGACATATACAACAATTTTCATTTCTTAAATACAGTACAACCTTGATATCTCAAATCTCTTGGGAAGGAAAAAAAATTTGAGATATAGAGGTTTTGAAAAAAAATAAGTATAAAAAATAAGAAAAAGAAGATAAATGAGAGATAAATAAGAAAAAAAAAGTCATTGTAACTCTCACAATGACCTGTAGATATATTACATTGCATAAACGACAAAAACTAATAATTCAGGGATAAACAGATTTTCGAATTTTAATTTTTTTTTTTTACAATTCTTTTGATCATAATTTTTTTTTAGTTAGTTTGGCGGTTTTTCATTATTCTTGAAACTGGTAGGGATTTAAAATTAGCAGCAATTTCAATTTTCTTCATCAGCATGTTTTCATCAATAAACTTTAAAATTTTAATTTTACCCTCAATTGATAACACACACTTTTCACCAGCCATTTTGCAGCAGTTAAAAATTAGACTGAAGAAGAACGCGTTTTCGCTGGAAACCGGGTCAACTATAAAAACTCGCCCCACTGTTGTCAAAGTGAGCTCGAGCTCCAAACCAGAAGAAAAGAGAGGATAAGAGAGTCTGACTTTTAGAGAAAACAAACAAAAGACGTCAGCACTCCCCCAATCCTCTATTCTCATAGTTTCCAGGAAAAAAGGGTGAAGGGTTACATGCAGATATCTCCATGACTGGTTCTGCTACAAAGTTTTCCAATGGAAAAACATCAGTTAAAACTTGCTTCTGTGGCAAAAATTTCGACATAACAAGGGTTCCGAAAAATTAATTTTAAGATAACTATAGAAAACATTTGAGAGTTTTATGCAAAATGCAGGGGAAAAACCTTTTTTTCGAGATATCAAGGGTATCGAGATAACAAGGTTTGACTGTAGTATATTATCAATTACATTCGTTATCATTTCGTCTTTCTTTGTGTGTGATTATTTCAATTTATTCTTAGATGAACAACTTACATAACTTCAGTCCAAAAAACATGATAAAATTATCTTAAACCTAACATGCTCTGAGAATATTTTATTTTTGATTAGTATATATTTAAATTGAGCAAATATATAAAAAGAATGTAGGGTATTGTAAGATTACAGTAACCAAAATTTTTCAATACATGTATTTTATCCACATGATTTTAAAAACATCTTCTTACTGTTCTGTCCACCCTACATTTTTTAAATGTACTTGCATTAACTGGTACATACACGCCTGCTCTTTTTAATTTTATGGAAGTTTTTACACCTGACAGGGAAATTGGGCTGTATACTCTTATATATGAAAATAGATTCTGAAGATTACAGAGTTCCTGCACTTCTTTTGTTAGAAATAAGTCCGAAATATTTCTCTGTGTTACTAAATTATATTTTATGAGACTGATTTGATGTGAGTTTTGTTCTTCCTTTAGGGTTGTGCCTATAGAAATCATGCTGTCAATGCAAGTGAAAGATCCTCAGATGTTTTCCAAGACATGTTAACATACTTTGATTTAATATGCTTACCTCAACCCAACCAACCAATTGTGAATGAAAATATTGGCCTCGAAAGGATAACTCCTTGTTACAGTGAAAGAGCTTTGTTTCAGTGGTTAAGAGCTTTCAGGCCAAATGATGTAGAGTTGAAAAAAGTAAGTAGTGAACTTTTTAAATGGCTGAGTACACTGATTATTTATTTTTCATGGTAAACTAGGAATAAACCAAATTTTTTAGATTTATGATGTTTGAAAAAAAAGAATGAAAAATATATCTATAATTTAACTGAACTTAAAAGGTTATTGACATTTTTTTCAAAGCAATTTTGCTCAAAGCCAATTATCAATAACAAAAATAGTTTTAAAGTAGCGGAATGTGAGACAAAGTGAAATAATGGAATTTTGACTCTGCTTTTAGCATCACCTCTCTGGTAATAATTTAACTATGTATTCACACATGTAGTCTATTTCAGTCAGGAAACAAATAATTCTGAAGATTAAAGTGTATGATAATACAGGCAATTGTCAAAAATAAATACTCATATTGTAATATTTTGTTGTAAGTCGAAAATTACTTTTGTTATAATTAAGCAATAAAGTTCTTGTTATTAACATTCTAAATATTAATTGAGACATTCTAATATTCGGTTCAGTACTTATTTAGTTAATATTAAGCTTACTTGTATTTTAAATATCTTGCACAATAAGTCAAGTACATGCAGGACAAAGTGAATGGAGCAAAGTGAAATAGTTTTAAAGACATTTACTCACTCAATCATTTACTAAATCACTTATGTATTCATTTATTAATTAATTCATTTAGTAATTTTCTCATTTATTCATTCATTCACTTGTTACTCACTCATTTATTTTTCTTCATATATTAATTAATTAGTTTAGTTAAATATCCATTCATTGTTTCAATATCTTTTCATTTAGTCATTCAACTTTTACTAATTTATTTGATCAAAAAATACGTTTGTAATTGAATAGAAAAATTTTATTAGAAAAATATTTTATTTTTCACTTTGCCCAGGAATGTGCCAGCTGCGCCAATTATGCCAAACTGCGCAAATTGCCGATCTTGTGCCAAACTGCTCCAAAAGATTGCCAAATGGACTTTTCTGCTGAAAAATCGAACAAACTTGTGCCAAAACTGCAATTTTACATTTAATGTTGCAGTTCCTTTAGCATATTTGGCAGTTTTGGGTGAATATCATCAAGGTTTCGCATTTGGAAGTTGTTTCTACTATTTTTTGGCTTAGTTCCGATTTTTAGCGCATTTCAAAATCCGATTGCATCCGCTTTTGAAAAATTCGATCATTTTAATTTTTTATGTGATTCTGTTCTTTTGCCTAGAAAAATTTTGCACTGATCATTATTTTCAACCTTTGTTATCTTTTGTTTTCAGTATGTGAGGACTTGTAAATTTGTCTTCTTGCCACGCCCACTCGAAAATGTCAATCCAGCTGCGTCCAAATTGATTTAAGTGAATGCCATCTGTAAAAATTAAAATTGCTCACCAGTTTTTAATCTTGGGTTTCTTACTATTTTAGGACGGAAAATTGATCTTTAGTTTTGGTTAGAGACACTTAAGATAGCAAAAATCTGGGAATTCTAATGCTATGGGGTAATGAATATGCGGACATTTCAAGTTTCTCGGATTCAGGCATTTTTCCCATATTCTTAGTGTCTTAAATTTTTTATTTATTTATTTTATTTATTTATTTATTTATTTTTTTTTTTCCACATTTTTCATATTTTTTTCACCTGCATTTAAAAATTCCTTTTCCGTGACATTTCTCTAAATCTTTTTTTTTTCATTGTACTTTCATAATTAATTTTGTGATTAAATATCAAACAGTTAAAAATAAAAAGTTTTAATGGTGCCTTTGCTTGATCTTCAGATTCAAGTAATTCAGTACATAAACTTATATGCCAAGAAAAAAATAATAAATAATAATAATAAGGTCAAATATAAGTGAATAACTTAAACATACAAAAAAAAGTACCTAATAGCTCTTTAAAACTCACTTGTAACTTGTTTTAAATTCAACCATTCTTTTATGCTTTTTTTAAAAGCCTCTTTGAATATGTTAGATAAAAGCAAACAAATTTTTAAAAAAGGTATCAAAACACTATAACTTAAATGTGCACTAAAGCAGTGATGTATTAAGCAAAGTAAATGTGTGCACTAAATTTAAATCAAAAGAAGTGTAAGAAAAAAGTAGAGCAGGACAGGACTTGTCTTTTGTAAAAAATATTAGACAAAAAAAAAGGAACTAAGAGAGCTTCAATTTGTAAAGAGTGCTTTTTTAGAGGTATAGAACTTTAAGTAGGGAACATTGTTTGATCTGTGGGCCATCTTGATAGTTGTCGCTTGTTTTGTGTTTTGTTTGGTTTACCATTTCTTCACGAATAGACAACAGGACAGGCAACACGCCACACAGCGCAGCGCGTGTCACAATTGATTTATTGAAAGAAACTTTCGGTGAACGAATAATTTCGCCTAATGAACCCGTGAATTGACCTGCGAGATCATGCGATTTAACTACGCTGGACTATTTTTTGTGGGGCTGTGTGAAGTCTCAGGTCTACACCGATAAGCCACAGACAATTGACACCTTGGACAAGAACATTCGCCACATATCATTCACATACGGCTGCCACTGCTGCAAAAAGTGATAGAAAATTGGACTTCCCGATTAGAGGTTCCCCAAGCCAACCGAAGTGGCCATATACCAGAAATCACATTTAAATAAAAACAGTTAAGAATCATCTTTCGAATAAAGCCAAATTCATGGCGATTTATATCATTTAACGGTGTTTTATTTGAATCTAAAGTTCTATACCTCTAAAAAAGACACCCTTTAGTTGTAGTTATGGTGTTTTTGCATCCTTAATCTCCTTTTTTATTATTTTATCATGTCACACGTGTTTCTGTGTGTGAAATATACAGATGGGGGACAAAATAATATGAACACCTGTGAAATAAGGAAAAATCTTTATTAATAGGGGGTTGGACACCCTTTGATTGAAGAACAGATTGAATGCGACGGGGGATAGATGCATAAAGGTCATGGACAACATTTAAAGGAATATTAAGCCATTCTTCCTGCAGAATGGTCTCTAATTCCGAAAGTCCGGATGGAGGTGGAAATCGTGAACGAAGTTTGGACTCTAAATATCCCCATAAATGTTCAATAATATTTAAGTCCGGAGACTAAGGGGGCCAGGCAAGATGTTCAACTTCACTGTCATGCTCTTCGAACCATTCTTGGACACATCTGGCAGTGTGTATGGGGGCGTTGTCGTCTTGAAAGAGCGTGGCTCTCCAGGGAACGCAGTCTGGACAAACGGATGGACATGATCCTCTAGAATGCTCAGATAGTGATTAGATTTGACACGCCCATGCAGAATAACAAGTGGCACAAGACCACGCCAAGATATCGCACCCCATAACATAATTGAGCCACCCCCATGCTTCACAGTAGGCAAGAGGCATTCAGGATTAAAGGCTTCTGAGGGCGTTCTTCAGACATAAACGTGCCGGGTAGGCTGAAATAGGGTAAATGATGATTCTTCTGCACCATTGGCGTCGCTTGAAAGCATTAGTTGCTGTCACCAAGGGTTTTCGAATTGCCACTCTGCCATAAATGTTCGCAGCATGAAGTTCCCTTTTGACAGTTTTTGTTGAAATGGGGTCCTGGAGATGGCTGTTCATTTCAGATGTTATTTCAGATAAGGATTGCTTGTGCTTTCGGCTACTATGAGCGTCAAAGCTCTTCCATCCCTATCAGCAAGCTTTGACTTTCGGCCACTGTGGTGCTTTGAAGATGTCGTCTCACCTTCTTTCGTGTATGCTGTCATAACCTCTGACACCGTACCTCTTGCACACCCCAAAACCTTTGCTGTTTCCGTAACTGATGCTCCATTTAAACGTGCCCCAACAATCATTCCTCTTTGGAACTCTGTAAGGTCTGACATCTCAACTTATTACAGAAATTTAGAACCAAGCATGCAACATTTGTGACTACTGTTGAGACACTGATAGGTTCCTCTTCACGCTCACCAGGTGGCAGACTTCTATTGCAGGTGGCGTGGCTGTACTATAGGTGTGAAATATGGCATACTTTTTCATAGGTGTTCATATTATTTTGTCCCCCATCTGTACATAGTTGCTCTAAATTGATGCAAATTTGCAAGTTTACTGCTCCAGACTGCTCTAAATTCACCGTTTTGCTGCTCCGAACTCACCATTTCCCTGCTCCCAAGATTGCTCCAAAAGCGAATTTTGGTTGGCATATCCCTGTTATATACAATGTTTGTGTGTTGTTGTTCCTTATTTCAAAACATACTTTTTACCACTCCAATTACACTATTTTCGTGCTCCAAGTTTCTACAAAACAAACTTTTTGGTGAGCCAAACTGTTCCAAGTTCACTATTTTCCTGAGTCAAGCTGCTCCAAAGTCACTATTTTCCTGCGCCTGAGATTGCTCCAAAAGTAGGTTTCAGCTGGCACATCCCTGCTTTGCCCCATAAAAAATAAAAGTGAAAAATTTCCACTTTTTTTAAGGCAAAAATTTGCTGCCAAAAGTAAAAAATATTGTTTCAATGCAAGTTTTATACAATAATCTTTCGCTATATACTGTAATTTTAGAAACAAATTTCTGATTTGTTCATTTTAAAAAAGTTCAGCCATCTTCACTATTTCACTTTGCCCCACATTTCCCTACATTACATAGCAGTTAAATCCTTTTAAAAAATAGGTTTTTGAAAATATAAAAAAGAATTGTGTTAGTAACAAATTTCAATGCTGAAATTTTGTGTGTTTTTACTTTAAAATAATTACTTCTTAGCCTTTTATTTTATATTTGTAAAGAAAATGTTGATTATTTAACACTAAGTTAATTAAGAGACAGTTTTTTAGTTGTATTTTTAACAAAAGTTATGTGTGTTTTATAAACTTCAACTTACACAGAGAATTAGTTTTTGTTTAACACCTTTAAAAAAAACAAATGTAAATAGTTTTTGCTTTTAATCAGAATCATTTTAGAGCAGCAGAGCCGATGAACATTAAATGTAACTTCCCTAAGTTGTCATTTAAGTTTTTTTCTACACTATGTTTATTTTGGATTTTTTTTTATATTATAACTCATTTTTGAAATAATTATGCATTAATTATTTTGATTATACACATATGGTGCCACTAATCTTACAACTTAATTCTAAAGTAAAAATGACAAAAATTGCCATAATATTTGTTAAAATTTTGTCTAAAGCAGATTTACTTTAGTTGTACATAGAATTACCCTATGTCTTCATTTGTATTTATTTAGCCATGTCCGTGGTGTGATGATAAAAAAGTATGTCTGTATTTTTAAGGAGCCTTTTAGATCATTTTCCCTTTTTTCAGATTTTTTTAAAAAGTCACATGTCTTTCTGCCACACTGCTGGCTAAAATTCAAAGGAATTAGAATATACTATTTCTTGCTATTTCATACAGCTTAAGTTGACGTAACTAAAAAAATAACACCCTATGAGATCGCCAATGAATTCTTGTTAAGAGAAGTGAGAATGTTGATCATGCAACAATCAAGAAGGTACCAAGAGGAAGGGTTCAGGTGTGATTTTTTTTTCGGTACTTTTCCCTTATAGGTACATCATGGTGCATTGGAGATTATTTTTTATTTTATTCACTGCCATCATATTTGGTCACAATCTCATGGAAATTACCGTATTTTCGGGATTAAGCGCCGCATCGAAAATTATCGTCGCCGGAAAAAAAAAATTAATGTACGCGCCGCACCCATTATAAGCGCCGCGCCCGCTATAAGCGCCGCATCCAACTTAACGCAACTTAAAAGCGCAATTTAGACGTTCAGAAACTTGTAATAAAATGAAAATAAAATTTAAAAGAATATAATTAACATAACTATATTATTATTACTATAATTAAAATTTTCGTACTTTGGGAGGAGACATTGGTTGGTTATCCAGAGCGCGGGACGCGGACCCTTCTCCTCATGGCGCTCCACGTTTTTTTAAGTGGTCGGCGCCACTATAAGCACGCTTTTTTCAGTGGGTCGCATCCACTATGGATCGGCGATTCAAAATCCTTCGAAATCGCTGTCCTCGCTGTCGGACGCAAATAGTCCTAGAAAGTCTGCATCGAGCTCCGGGCTGTTTTCCTCGTCATCGGAGCCATCGTCCTCCGCAGCAACATCCGGGACTCGGGGAATGATCTCCGCCTCGGTGAAGCCGGAAATTATGGTGCTCGGCTTTACCGCATTCCAAGCTGCAGCTACCCACTTCGCCACTTCCGCGAACGACGCTTTCTTCAGGTTGCCGCCTTTCGTGTATTCGTGCAGTCCGTTCACCATCCAGGACTCCCATTGTTGACGCATGTGGCTCTTAAAACTGTGATTGGGGGCCAAATCCAAGGGCTGCAACTTTTTTGTAAGCCCACCTGGTATGATGGCCAGGGACGCCAAACATTGCCGCGCCGCTTCCTTCACAGGGTCGGTCTTGTGCGCCGCCATGGAGTCCATAATCAACATTCCACTTGGTTGGAAAAAAGCGCCTTTCCTTTTTCTCCAAACTTCGTTAAACCAGTCTGACATCAGGGCCTCATTCATCCACCCCTTCTCGTTGCAGCGGATGACAACGGTGGACGGGAAAGACTCCTTCGGGACCGTTTTCCGCTTAAAAATCAGCATAGGCTTCAGCTTCTCTCCGCTAGCCGTGCAAGCCAAAACACACGTGAATGATGTTTTTTCATGCCCCGTGGTTGTAATGGCGACGCTCTTCTCACCGGTAGATGTGACAGTCCTGTTGGGAGGGCAGTCGAAAGTCAAAGGGACTTCGTCCATGTTGATAAGCTGATGAGGCTGAAAGTTGTTTTCTTTCTTCAGCTTCTCGACGTAGTCTAAAAACTTTTTTTTCTGCTCCATCCAATCAGCTGGAAGACTCTGCCCCACAGTTGTTCGCTGCCTGACGGACAAATGATTCCGCTTCATGAATCTGAAGCACCAATTCGCGTTGCCTTTGAAGTTGGAAATATTCAAATTAGCAGCGATGCACCTGGCTTCTATTCGAATCCGGACAGTCGAAACGGAAATTCCTTTAGCTCTCTGCTCCACTACCCACTTCTTCAGGTCCCGTTCTAAATCCGGCCAGTGAGCTGATCTTCCTCGTCGGGCACGTTTTGTCTTCGGCATCGCTTCGATCGTTGATTTTTCGGACCTCCAACGCCGAACACATCTTTCATCAATTCCGAATTCCCGGGCAGCAGGACGATTTCCGATCGCTTCAGCCTTAGCGATAACTTCCAACTTGAAAGCTGCAGTGTAACTCTTAAGTCGTTTAGTAGGAGCCATTTCAGATGAAACTCGATGTAAAAACTTTAAGAAAGAAAAGAACGCACGAACGACAGCAAAAGCGACGATGTGAGTGAATAAAATTGGGGATGGGAGACGGAGAAACAAGTTTTCAATTAGTAGGTCACTTGACCACCCCGAGCAACCCACTTTGTTGAAAGGGGTGATTCCCCTTTAGAAAACTGGAAGTTCCACCCCCCTCCCCTGCTAGTCTTGCTAACAAGCTCCTTTCCTTGACCCTCCGTCCCCCTTCGCTTCGATGAGGCTTCCTCGCCGCTCACGTCATTCAGCGCTCACGTGGTTTAGCGTTTCTCTCTATGGTGCAACACCAGCAATCGCTGACTCACCTCCCCTCATGGCTACCCCTCTTTGCTTTGCTTGTCGCTCATTTCGCAAAACGAAAGGGAAAAGTGTGGCGCCATCTATTGGTAAAATGTTCAACTTTTTTGCAAACTCGGATTTTTTTTAAAACTTGATCGGGGAAAAAAAAAAAAACACTATACCCGCCGCTCCCATTATATGCGCCGCATCCACATTTTTGAAACTTTTTTTCTTGTATGCGCCGCGGCGCTTAATCCCGAAAATACGGTACTTATTTTGTGATACTGTACATTTTGCCATTTTAAATAGTTTTTTTTAACAAAACAAGACTTGAAACACGACTAAAAATTACATTAAAATGAAAAATAATCTGACAAATAATTAAATCAAACCATTAAAAGTAAAATAATCCGCTATCTTAAAAACAGGCTATTAAATAACACGGAAAGTCTTAATGAGATAATTTACCTGAGCAACTTTAAATGCTCCATTTACATGTAAAATGATCATCCAAATAAATGTATCAAACCATAAATGACCATTGAAAATTCCATTAAAATATAAAATTGGAAAAGGAAGGGAAAGCATGGCGATGATGAGGGTGTTTTAATTTTTGCCAAGATGAACAGTGAACATGTCAACAAGCCAATAATATTCCTATTATGGAAAAGTACCTTAAAAACAAGACCTCAGTTGTAATATTACAGTGGCGTCGGTATGGTGGAGAGCGGAAAGGGCGGTCCGTCCCGTGTGTCACCCATTGCTAATATAAATACTTAAATTCAGAAAAATTCCCCCTTTTTTAAAATTATCTTTACTCTGTCAAACACAGTTGCATCACCAAGGGGGGGGGGAGGGGGTGCTTGCATTGGGATACACCCCCTGACGGGGGGCTGATACCTAATTGAACTTAAAATTTTTATTTTTTCACATTTAAACATTAAAGATTTTTAATTACCTTTTTTTTTTGTGTGTGTCTGTGTGTGTGGGGAGGGGGGTTGTCGACACCACAGATTGTTGCCTTGGGTGTCTCCTATGCTAGGTATGCCACTGAATATCATCATATGTTTTGGACTCTTATTATGACAGTGAGGAGATATGTATGTATGTGGTAGTAACTGCAAATCTATGGCACATGTCTTATAAGAGGCATGCAAACTTATTTTGGGTGACACATAAGTTGTCAACAATCCTTAAGTATAATCATATTATACTTAAATCTATTGTAATTTTTCTTCCTTTGCAGCTACTTTGTAAGTAAAAATATATAATCAGGGACACACCAACAAAAAATCTCAGGCACCAGGAAAAAATTTTAGATGGAACACAATTTTTCCCTAGAGTTTTTAGGAAAATTCAATGCAAGATGACTTTTGAAATAACTAATTTCTAAGGTTTTTTGGGGGGGAGGGGGGTGGTCCCGGGAAACCCAACATTAGTTCTTTGTCAAACCTTGTATGTAATTATATTAATATTGATAGCGTAAAAAGTAAAATTTTGAATCAATGTTTAAATAACTTGATCCTTGTGAAAATTTGATATGACTCAAATCTTTGAGCCCATACAATATTTTTCAACCCTCAGTTGTACTTTTTATAGATGGAAAATATTTTGAACTTTTTCTTTAGTATGTAAATTTTCATGCCTTAAATAAGTTAATTGGGTGCAATGAAAGGAAGTTTCAGCGTTTTGGAGTATGGTAACCCCAGTTGTACTTAATATAAAATTTCCACCTATTTAAAAATTTAAGCATTTTCATTGACATGATGTGTAATGTTTTTAAAGAAATTAATTGATGTTTTATAGGTGGGATCAAAACTTAGCGTTTCTTCTGATGGCAGTGGTTCAGTGAATCGATCAGCTGAAAGCTTAGCTGGTAAGGCTGGCATAAAGTTTCATACACATTGCATGAACTTGTGGGAGTGGGACTTAGTGAAATTTTTAAAGAAGCTGAGCTTCCTTCAGCTCCACGTACATTTATTTTTATGATGATAACATAGAATATCCATTGCACTAAACATATGTGTTTTGCAAAGAACTAATATTGTTCAAAAATGGAAAGAAATTTTATTTTGCCTCCTGTTTTAACTGTGCCTTTTTATATACAGTCGACTCCCGCTACAACGCGATCCGACTTACATGAAATGGCTATAACGCAATTTTTTCCCCGGTAAAGAATTTTATTCCTAACGCGAATTCTTCACCTGCAACATGAAAACTTTTCGAAGGAATCGCGGTTTTTTCGTGAATGGACCTTCATCCCTTTGGCATCGCTGAGGGCGGAAGTTCCCACACCGTACTTATACAAATAACTACTCCTCATTTTCCATTTATATTTTTCATTCTATATGGGAAAGTTAATGAAATATAATAACACCTAAGAGCGCTGTTTCATTTAAAGTTTGTGAAGATAGAAGAAAAAAGAAAATTTCAACAACTATAGTGCATTTGTTTTTCTTACTACATAATGTACGTACCGTAGTGGTTTATTTTATGTCTTCTTTTCCCATTGATCCTTGATTTTGTGCATCGTAGCATTTGTTTATGTTAAATAAAACGGTTCTTTTTAAAAATACAATAAATAAAAATTCAATTTTTTGTTTAAGAAACAGTAATGTATAGTTAAGAAATGGTTTTTAACAGTTTAATGTGGTGTTTGCAAGTGTCTTAAATCGTATGGGTATGTTTATAAAAGTTTTTACACATACCCTTCTCCACAACGCAAAATTTCAAGTTACGCGAAGGGTCTTGGAACGCATCCCTCGCGTAAGTCAGGACTCGACTGTATACGTAATCTTTAAAAACTAGTGTAATGAATAATCATTCAGAAATTATTTGTTTTGTAGATATTTATTTCTCATTGTTTTAGTTTTACTGGATCTCATTCTTCATATTCATAATCACCTGGAAAATTCCACTGCTTCTTTCCTGATCTCTTTGTAATAACAATTTTCAGCAAAAGAGAAATTACTAAATATAGTAGAACCTTTTAATAAGGGACACTAATGGGACCAGACATTTTGTCCCTTAAATAGAGGTGTCCCTTCTTCGGAGGTATTTCAGTTTATGCATGCAATGTGTTAACTCAGTATATTTTCTTTTTTTAATGAACTTAAGACTATTAAAAGTTAAGATTAAATATTATACATTTTTCATACGCAACTAAATAAAATTCACACTTAATTTTTTTTTTTTTTAAGTTTTTTTTTTTTTAATTATAATTAAGTCAAAATTTGGTAATTCCAAAATTTTGCAGCATAAAGTAATTATTATGAAGTATTTCATTGCATGAATTTGCTTCATGTCACGTAATTTACAATGCAAGACATTGAGAATTACAGTTAGTTTTATTATATAAAAAGCTAGGCAGTTGCGCCCTCTCCTTTGGCACTGAGCCTACTTGAATAAATATCTTGATGGACAAATCGTTCATGTAACTTTCAGCAAGACTTTTACAATATATACTTGTTTTTTTTAATTAGGTTCATGTTAAACCATTAATTTTTAGAGGAAAAGTGAAACTTGAATTCCAGTAAATTCATTCTTATGCACTTGTACATAATTTTTTGTAAATTTTTCTCTGTGACTGTCCCTTAAATAGAGTGTCCCTTAATTAGAAGCAAATACATGGAGGTCCCTATTCAAAGGGACTGGGACCATTAAAAATGTCCCTTAAATAGAGGTGTCCCTTAAGAGAGGTTCTACTGTAAAATAATATCCAGCTTACACAAAACAATCTACTTCTGCTTTTTTAACAGGATTTCGCCTAGCCTCTAATACGAAAAAAACAAAATTATTCAAACTAAACCAAAAGTAAATTACTCCTCAACCAGAAACATTTCAGTGAAAAGAAATGTAGACCAATCGGGAACAAAAATGCTTTGTTAAAAAATTTTGAAAATGGCAGACATTTTTAGATAAAAGTCGGGGTTGATTTCAGGGTAAAGTATTTAATAAAACTTGAATAAAAAAAATTTCACAACAGAAATTTAAGGAAAATATATGCATTTTAACATATAGAACCCCCAATTATGATTCATTGAATTACCCAAAAATACAATAAATGTAAAAAGATACATGAAACAAAAAGAATGATTGAGAACAATAAATGTTGCCTGAATTATTTGCCTTTTCTATACATTTGTGTAACATGAGTTTGAGGTCCGTATGAACTCCTTAGAAACTCTTTATTGATAAACAGATTTGTGTGTGTGTGTGTGTTTAAATTGCTAAGAACTGCTCAAATCTATTTATTTCTTGAAAACTAAGATAAGTTGGGGTAAGTGTGTACCTGAATTTTCAAAGATCTCACTATTGCGGATGGTGCTTTGCTGAAAATCTGGTAAATTTACCACATTTTTAAGTTTAACTTTCAGGTCCTTTACTATGGTTATATGTCTTATCTTAATATTCAACTTTCTTTTGCAAGCCTTTATCCACTGATATTCCTTTCTGAAACCGAATGTATCCTGAATTTTCTTTTTAAGTTTTTAATTTTTGGAAGAAAACAATATTGAAAGAAAATAATATCATCAAACTAGAATAGTGAAAAGTTGGACAGGTTTTGCCTCCTTTTAAAATTTTCATTCCTGCATAGTAATCTCTTGTGGTATCTGTCTACAGTCATATGTGCACCACAATGTTTAGTTAAATTTGTGGTGAACCTCACACAAGATACTTTAATTATTTTGTATTCAGAAATTTAACAGCCTTTTTGCACATGACTCCCTAAACTCATACGTTATGTATTTTGTGTATAAATTTATATGAAACTGTTAATTAATTTATGTTATTATTTCATCATTGATGGAATAATGTCTTTATGTGAAATGTTTTCCTATTTTTTCCTTTAATAGATTTTTAAAATGTAGTTGTATATGTAACAAAGGGGTATGGCATAAGTGGCAGAATTTTATTTATGATTTTAAGAATGATAGAAAAATTGTTTTACGTTACTTAAAAGTTGTCAATGTTTTTCATCATTTGCATCAATTTATTTTGAGCTAAATTTATTTTAAATTTATGTACTTACAAAAAAAGTAACTTATTAACGATCAAAATGTTATTAGACATGCTATGTGAGTAGCTGCTTCCTTAAAAATAGTTAAAACTTCTTGAATTGTTAGATTTTTTCTTTTCAAGTCTCTACAGTATCTGTAATTCGGTTTTAGTTTTTAATTCTCCCAACAAATTTTTTTCCTATATTGATCTATATTCTTTACAACTTTTGCTTGTTTTCTTTTTTAGTTGGCATAACTCGTAAAGAGGAAAGGCAACCAGCAGTATTTGTTCCAATTTTATCAACATTAGGTCAAGCAGATGGGTAAATACACTTTTTTATATTTCTTAAGTGCTAACAAAAGCTGTGAGAAAACAGCGCAACCCTCTAAAATATCCTGATGGCAGTAGTATCATGTAAGAATATATAAGTAGACTGTGCATTGTCAGGGCTATTATTTGTGCTTAGCAGTATGTGAAAATAATTCTTACATGATTATGGCTGAACAAATTTTAAGTGTGAAATTCAAGTTAGAGCTGGATCCAAATAAAGATAACTGTTTATATGCTAAAACCCCTGATAACCTTAATTATTATATATCTTACTTCCCACCAAATTATGGTACAGTTAAAAAAGTGAAGTAGTGTACCCTAAATTGCCAGCCTAGCTGGTACAAGACAACAACCACAACAATAATCCTTTAGTGGTGATATATATATATATATATATATATACACTCATGTTTGTAAAAATTGCAACAACATGAAGGACTCATTAGAAATGAATAAAATTTACTGCACCTATTATTCATAGTGCTACAAACAAACGATCAAAATTACAGATCAATGAAGTGAAAATAACTCGCGTAAATTACTATCAAATGTAGTTACCCCGTGCAGCTCTACCAGCCTGTACACGTTTTGGCATCGAATCATAGAGGTGCTGAAGGTCCCCATTGGGAATAGTGTCCCATATAGCTTCAATCTGAAGTCAAAGTTCATCCATACCAACTGCCGGACAAGGCACATGGGCGAGTCTCCGACCAACGTGATCCGAGACATGCTTGATGGGCGTCATTTCCAGAGAATGGGCAGGTCAAGGAAGTAGCGTAACCTGTTGTGCACTGAAGAACACTTGCGTGTTACTTGCAACATGTGGACGTGCATTGTCCTGCTGAAACATTGCACCAGGAATGCTCTGAAGAAACGGTAATACCTCCAGGGTCACAGTGTCCCTGAAGTAACGCTCGTTATTGAGGTTACTCGTAATTCGAACTAGATGGGACTGTCCTTGATATTCAATGGCATTTCAGACCATGACGGCTGGCGTTATGCCGGCATGGCGTCGGATTACACACCCTGGGAGGTGACGTTCTCATGTGTAATGTCTGACGCATACACGTCCATCGTTATAGCGCAGATTAAATCTGAACTCATCCCAGAAGATGACCTGCTGCTAGTTCGCTTGCCATTAGGTGTATTGGTGGGCCCATTGAAGCCGGAAGTGGCAATGGTTGAGAGTAAAGGGAATCCTGTATAGGGTAATCCTTGCATGCAGGCCCTGGAGCAGCAGACATAGACAAACTATGGATGCAGCAAGTGTGACACCTGTAGCCATACTCCAATGTTGTGCTAGCATACAAGAGGACGCTATAAAATCCATCACAGCTAGGTGGGTGAGGTGTCTGAAATCCTGTGGTGTTGTTCGGTTGCATGGGCTGGTGCGAGCCCTTTGGCGAATTTCATCGTCCTCTGTTTATCTTTTACCTATTCGAATCACAGTTGAGGCATTAGGTCACGTGCGAGCACTGATTACTCTATACGTAAGTTCATCCTCACGCATGCAGATCATAGGGCCCCATTCGAACTTCGTTACACGTTCATACGGTGCTCTACATTTTGGACGAGGCATATTGAGTGCTAGAGAAACATGTACCATCAGCAGATAATCATACAATGATTCCAAAAAATCTTTACAGCCCTTCATATACAGAGTCTACGCTGCAGTTCAGGAAGCATAACTTGGTCTACTCATCGGCGACGTCTCTGTAATTCTAATGATTTGCATATCTCATCTTACTATACATTTCGTGTGAATTTTAGTTCATTTGCATAGTTCCTTCTTGGTGTCGCAATTTTCACAAACATGAGTGTGTATATGTGTGTGTGTGTGAAGACTTATCCCCCCCCCCCCCAAGTTCTAATTTTGCTTGTCTTGTGATTTATTTGAATCAAAATTTAATGTAGCTATGTTGTGTATAGTGATATGGATTGGGAATCATTAAAACTCGATGCCAATTCTATGCCCGCCTTTTATTTTGCTGCAATAAATGTTTACAAATAATAATAAACCTCTACTGTATGAAAAATAAGCCTTGTTTCTTTTCTGATTAAATTCAACCTCTTTTTCAAATTAGACAATTTCAAAAACTGATGCATGTTATAACTTTGTTTTGAATTTTTTTGAGTGTATAATACTTTCTGTGTAAGCTTTATTTTATTATTATTATTATTATTATTATTTTCAATTTGGATATGTTCTATAGAAAATGCTCTACTTGTAGTATACCAGATGTTAAGCAAATATGGAAACCTGGTGGTTCACTGTGGCACAATCAAGATGCAGTAAGAGAACACGGTACGTATATAGGTAGTTGAGTGCATATACTGCACATGTGTAACAAATAAAATGATATCCTACAAAAAATGATCATTTATACATTAATGTGAAATAATAAACTATCCAATGATTAAAGTGACTGTTTGTCAGCGATGATGATATGAGCAAAACACTTCAATTTTATAGACAGATAATATGATAATGTGAAATTATTACAATGGTGCAAGCGCCCTACCAAATCGGGCCATTTTGTAAAACCTTGCATCATACTGCTCCCAAAAGAAGTTGTTTCAGCTAAAATTGCTACAGTTTGCACCAAAATAGGTATATTTCTCAATCTAAAAGTTGCATTAATGTCAAGGTCTGATTTGATTACAGTAAGGGCACTCAAGCAAATGAAACAGACAGCAATGGTATGCATATTAATTATTTTCTGAAAATTAAAGTGTACGAAGTATATTGAGCCATAATACATCTGGAAATAAAATTTATTAAGGTTATTGTTCATTGAATTTACGAGTATAGTATTAAGTGTATGACTTTTCCCAATAACATTCACCTGGTGAAAAAAAAATCATGTTGCACATGGAAAAAAAGAAATGCTTTGTCGGTGATTATATAACATTTTTTTCATATGCTTTTGGTTTTGCAAATTTCTCATAATTTCTAAATAGTAAAAAGTATAAAACAAATTGAGACAAAACAATTTTTTTTTAATAATAAAATTTGCATGAATAATCAATTTTGATCAATATGTTTGCAGAGAAAAAGAAAAATTAGTTGAGTCGAAAAAAAATAGTATGAGCTGATACAAAATGAGTAATTTTATTCAGCTTTAGTTGGGATTAAAACTGAATTAGATGTTTTTAGAATGTTTTTTTATGAAATGTTTATACAGTAAACTCCCACTTCATCAGCCTGTGTTCAGGGATGATTGTGTTCCGGTATTTTACCGGATTTCCGGTATTTTCATCGTGAATTCCGGTATCTTCATCTTCGAAAATACCGGAACTTCTATATTTTCAGAAAAACCCACTTTAGTAAAATTTAGGGCAATGTTTAATGAAACGAAAAAATTCAAATTGAAGACATTTGGTATAAATATAAAGCGTAAGCTACGGTCATGTTTTGTAAACTGGGGGAAGGTAGGAAGAGAAAAGTGATAAGAGCATCGACTCCTGTCTTTGTTCTTTATGGCAGTTGGAGGAATTGAACGTATGCAAATATTTTCCTTATTTTATATTCTGGTTTATGATCTTGATCTGCGTGCGTTCTGTTGTTATTGAACCAATTCTAATTATACTTTATCGTTATTAATATGCTCCTCATAAATATAAATTAGTTCGTTTAATTAAATTTTACTAGTTAACTCTTACTTTTCATTTCGCTACTTTTTTTGTTTTATAAATTTATTCATTTGAACTTTGCATGTTCTCATTTAAAAAATGAGGTATCTGGATAAATCTGAAGATATTGACTCCATCGATGCAGGAAAGAAGAACAAGTTTAATTGGGAATGGTTAAACAGAGTGATTTCCTACAATGAAAAGATGGAAATATAGTGTAAAAAAATTGTGTTTCTTGCAACAAACCCTTTACATATGCTAATGATGGTGTGAAGGCATTATTGCAATGCAACATTCTCCTACAAATACTCATAAAAGAAACCGGAAATCAATAAAAAATGCTGGTGTATTAGGCTTTAGTGAATTAGTAAATGAATGTAATTAATGGTTAAGGATTCAGATACAAAGGAGGAAAATAAAATATTCTTTGAAAAATTTTAAGAACTGAGAAAAATTAAAGCAATTTAATTCCCATCCTGCACATGGACGTATCAAGTCCTAAACTTCGAGTTTTAGTCCCAACAAATAACTATGTATCTAAATTATTTATATACATAATATGATGTGTACATACACGTAATGTGTATCTATATGCCCATCAAAACACTTTTTCTTCTTGGGGGAAAAAAAAGTTCAGGTATTTTTTCATGGAGTTACAATCACCCCTGCTGTGTTTTACCAGATCTCCAGTTTAACCGACCCTAATTTACTTGAGTGCTAAAACCACAAATAAAGTTAGTGAAAAATAAAATTTTCAAAAAATTTATTTTAATTATAAAATAAAAAATGAACCTAAAAGAGGGAAAATACTTTTTTGTGGTATCATATTCTCTTCACAATTTAAAAAAAAGGTTTCAGAATGTGAGTGAAGATTTGGATTGACTAGTATCCAGTTCAACCATAGAAACCACCATGCTGTTTAATTGCCTTATACAATAGTAATTAGTGCATCTTTATCAAACAGATGAATTTTTAAAAAAAGTCATTCTCTGCTTTCACTGAATTTGTACTTAACCAGATTACTCCTGGTTCCATTTGAACTTGTTAATTGGTAGTCTACTCTTTTTTTTAATGTTAGCAGTTTGAAATGTATAATGCATTATTGTTACTTCCTTTTCATTATTCTCAACCTTACTTGCTCAAATTTTTAGCCATTTCATTCATTTTATGTGCTCTTATTTAAATTATATGCTATTATTCACTTCTGTTTTCTAAAGAGTTATTTATACTTGAATAGATGCTCGCCAAATGGAACTATTGATGGTAGAACTTCAGAAAATACAATGTAGCTCCCGAACAAGGCACAATTCCCCAAGAAGGGTTGAAAAGTAAAATTAAGAAATTTAGCATTAATAGTACCTCGTCAACGATGATACTTGCTTTTGAATTTATCTGAGTATGCTTAACAAAAATTAATTTTCGTTTTTTGTTGACCCTTATGCAGCTAGTAAGTTATTATAAAACAAATAATGTTGATTTGCATGTGAAATAAGTGAAGTTTATGCTTTTGCATTTACTTCAATGTGAGTTCCTTTGTAAAATGTAAAGAAATGTTTTGTAACTCAGTTCTGCTGTACTTCTTTCCATTCCTGAAACATTTTGTGTCATAATTTCTTCTGTAAAAAAGAGGTTCAATTATGAATTACGTATGGTATGAAGTATTTGATGATATTCCACAAGCGTAAATTATTATTCTTTTTTCCCCAAAAGTCTTTCATTTTCGAAACAAAGAATGTAACAATTATTTGAGGAATTAACTTATTTATTGCAAGTTTTCCAAAAAGTACAAAACAGTATGCCTGTTTTTTAACCTTTTTTCATTCTCAATTTGTACTTTATATACGTTGTCATATTTTATTCACTTTATTCAGTATATTTTTGTTTGCATTGCTCTTCCATTTCTTAAAGCTTCTAGTATGCTATTCTAGACATGAAAAATTTTCTTTTAATGGAAGAGTTTTGCACCTTTTTGGCACTAATTTTAAATTTGTGGGATATTAAATGCTTAATTTTAATGTCATTTTTGAAGATTATATACATTTTCAGCCCATGTGTTATGAAAAACTAGAGATATATTGAAATATGCAGTTAAGCATGTTACAAATGCAACTATCGGGCATGACATTGCACTAGACAAAAAATTATTTTCATCTTTACATAAAGTAACAATTATTAAAATTCTCATTTTTTAAACAATTGCTTTAAAAAAAAAGTTTGAAATTCCTGTAATGAAACTCTTCTTCTCTTTAAAATAAAAAAAATAAATATAGGGGAATGAAGACATCAATTTTATGAAAAACTGAACTTGTGTTTTCAAGTCATATTTTTACATTTCATTCTTTGTGATTTTATCAGGTGTTTACAATTGTGTTGGATCTGAATGCTCAATTTTTATTTATTTATTATATTTCACTTTCATTTGAATGTTTTTGTACTGATGTAATGTCGTTAAGTTTTATTCAATATATTTTCATTGAAAGATGTGCAATATGGTCTTACTGTGATGAGAACGTTATTTATATTTTGTTTTGATTTTGACTCTCGAAGAAAATAAGCTACAATTTTGAAGTGACTGGATGCAGCAATTGAATCAAGAGCAGAAAAAGAAATAACCATTTTAAGGGAGACAAATAACTAATTTATGGAAAATCGAGTGAAGAAGTTATGAAAATAAAAGTGTTTATCTTTCTATATAGCCTGGAATGCATTCGTTGTAAAACAAAATGTAATTTTGTTAAAGGATAATTAAGTAGAGTACTTTCCCATTCCGCTTAAATAAAATGAGGACTGCTTTTTTTTTTTAAATATTTAAGTGATATAATAATGATAAATAACTTTATAAATATAGCCTCCCCCCCCCCCCCTGTTTTGTAAAAAAAATATGCCATGGCCGAATTTTCCCTACAGTTTGTCCCTGTACATAAAAGATATGATTTCTTATTTTTATAATACATGTTAAAAATTGGATGTGTCTTGTATAACATACATAAAAATTGGCATCCTCTTTTCAAAGTCAAAAAAATGTACATGCTTTTAAGCTTTACAAGTAAAGTTAAGACTCCATGGTTCAAAGAGAATGAGTGAAGTATAGATTTGTTCTGAAGGTGAGGAATGATCTTGAAACCTTTATTTTGGGAATATGTGTGTTGTTTTTTGCAATTAAAATTAAACCTAATTTATTAATTAATAAATGATCTTCTACCAGTTCTTAATAATATCATTGCAATAGCTACATTTTCAGTATATTGAAAGAAACCATATTTATTTTTAAATTTCCTTTGTGAATGTAGTGCTAACGAAGATTTATCAAATTATTACTTAAACTTTAACTAGGAGCTCAAAAATATTTTATATGTTGCATGTTAGAAATGTTTTTTGGCATCTTGTAGCAACTAGTATGATCAATGCTTTTATTATTTTTATTTATTTATTTATGGAATTTACTGTGCAACTCATTGGTATTATCATTCAATGTCATAGCTGCTATTTTTAATATGGAATCCTATATTTTGAATATGAGACAGTACTTAATGATATTGCTAATTGCTACATTTTCAGTATACAAGAGAAACCATGATTTTTAAAATTTTGCTTGATAGCTGTAGTTATAATGAAGATTAGGTTTTTCAAATTACTACTTAAACTTTAGTCATGAATTTTAAAATCTTTTATCCATACCATGCAAGAAATTATTTTTCTTCCCAATATGCTTCTTGTGGCAATTAGTACAATCCATGCTTATATTATCAATATTAATTTATTCATTCATTAAATTTGCTGTGAAAGTAACTTGTATTATCATTCAATAGTACAGCTGCTAATTTATATTTTTTCCTTTTTTTCGTTAAATATGTGTTGCTATATTTTTGGATGTGGAGTGGTACTTTTTTTTTACTTTAAAAATTCTGGATTTCCATCTTTCAAAAGCAGATTGCTTTTCATGCATCAAGTGAAAAAGAATAACGTTCTGTTACATCAATTAGTGTTTTTTCAAAGACATTTTTTGGTAAAAAGTAAAATGTTCATATCATTTAATGTAGAATGTTTTGTCTACAATCTTATTACAAACGAAAAAAATATTTTAAATTTGAAAATATCCAAATTAACTTTTCACTATTGTATTGCTTTCCGTATAAGTTTTTTATTGGAAAGAGAGCATCTTTGTAATGAACAAATCATTTCCGTGATTTTTTTATTATTAAAGTATACTATTCATTTTCCATCTTTCCATTTTTCTCGCAGAAAAAAAAATTACAACCTAATTTTTCATAGTATAATGAATAATTTTATTTTAAAAATATATAAAAAATTCCTAAGAATGCTGTGAGAATATTTCTTAAAATGGAAAAAGAAGAGCATGGTATCATATTATATCATAAACCATTACCCTAAACATGTCATTGCATATTATTTTCTTCTTTAAGCAAAGCTGATCTGACTAATGGTTATATTGCTGTACTGTTTTAAGCAGCATGTACATTTTTTTATCGTTATTATTTTGTATTGTTCAGTACCACTCCTACCATCTCTTGTTCACATTTTGAAGAAAACATTTATACAAATATATGAGTGTGTGTTTGGATTTAATTGAAGACCTTGGTGCAAAAGGGGAGCAGTAGAACAGTTTAACTTTTTGAAAACTTTCAGGAATCACAAAAGATGTTTTTACAAACATTTTTGAGAATTTTCTCTTTACATTAATTAAGGTAAGGTCACCAGTAACAGGCTGGGGTTCAATAACAGACAGTCATAAGTTTGGATTTAAATAATAAGCCTTTTGCGCATCTAAAACAAATGTTTCTGTGGCCAATGAAAAGGGTGCAACCATCTAGTATTATCAGAGTAAATTTTATGAGCCAGTTGTTATTTACAAGTCAGTGGTGGAAGGTTATGAACAGCCACCACAAGGTCTACTGGTGTTCAATGTTCATTTAAGTTTAATAAGTCTTTAGTTGTTAAAATAAAGAACTTTTGCTCATTTTGAAGAGAAAAAATCAATTTGTCTAGTACTCATCCTTTCCTCACAGGGTTGGCCGGATTGGACCCAATGGGTTTTTTTGAAAAAACCCATTTAAAAAAACCCATTATTTAACCCACTTTTGGGTTTTTTTTAATGTTCTAAGAAGTTTTAAAAAAAAATAATTAATTTGAATACTTTTACAATTCAAACTTCTATTTTATTTGTTCTTCGCCACAGACAATGTACATTTTAAATAAATATACTTAACTTTTTTCTTTAACTTGTTAAATAAATAACCCAAATTATCTTGACTATGTCCTGTCACCTCTGATTTTATCAATATTTGTAGATTGTACATAGGAAACTACTCTAGTCAAAAAGCTTTCGTGTGAAATATTTTCTGGAAACCAACACGTCACAAATCTCGATTAAACAAGGTATATTTTTTAGAAATTAACAGGTTTTACAAATGGACGGACGGAAAACAGAATAGGATGTACAGTATTTTCATTATCTTACGAAAAAAGTTTAATATTTGTTACTCTGTATACAGAAATAGAAAAACAGGCAACGTAAAATTCAAAGAAATGTCTTGATTAAGCTGGAATTCAGTAAATAGGGATTTAAACTACTTGAGGTTCTACAGAAGTTTTGCATAACAAAATGAAATATAATAAAGTAAACTGCAAAAAAAAAAAAAATGTAATTAAAAACGAACAATAGATTTTATTACTCAAGAAGTAGCTTTGCCTTAACTGTTGGTAATCATGGAAACTAAAAAATCTGAAACTTCACCATTCTTGGGTTTCGTCGTCTTTCATACTTTTCTTCAAAAAACGTTGAATTTTAACTAGTTTTCCAGCTTTTTTTACCCGAAGACAATTTTTGCGCTTTGTCCATATACTTACGCTACAATATGCTACAAGTACCCTACATTTTCACTAAAAAATACAAAAAAACCCCACATTTCTTTTAAAAAACCCACTTTTAGTTGGGTTTTTTTGGGTTTTATTTAAAAAAACCCAAAAAACCCTGGGTCCATGGGCTTTTTTAAAAAAACCCGGGTTTTTGCCAACCCTGTTTCCTCATCCTGTCTTTTACTGTATATCATCAGATTGGTGTCTGATCTCCATCTGATTTTTCAGTGTCTGTTTCTGGGGGTCGGACCTTTTTCCAAAATTGAGCATATAAAAATAAAATTAACTAATTCAGAGGATCCAGAACAGCCAAGTGTTAGATGATATGTAGTTGCATTAGAGAAAAATAGTTTAAAGAGTCTAAATACATTAAAAAGCTCAGAAAATTGAGTTAACCTGAGAGCGATGTCTTAAGCATGTCTGTGACTGGTGCCATTATACTACTATGTTTGAATTTCCCCCTATGAATCTGATATTAATGACATTTTATACCTATGTGTAGTTATTCATTATGTATTGGAGCTGTTCCTTTCTTGCTCCAAATACATATAATAACACAAATACATTTTTTTTTTTATAATACAAATAATTTTTGATCTTAATAGAACCCAATATGAGTCATTTAAAAAACACGTTTCAAAATAATACAAAAAAATAGGCAAGTTTTTTCTTCACTTTCTCCTAAAATGTATCCTGTTACCACTCCTTTAAAAAAAAAAATTATAATTTAGTTGAAGATGTCTTGCTCTTGTACATAATGAAAGTTTATATTAATTTTCATATATTTCACTGTAAAACACAAAAATAAAGCCGTCCCCTTCTTTCTCCAATGTTTCAATTGTAATAACTTAAATTTGGTATATTTATTCTGCAATGTGATGCTTCATCTGTGCAATACTGTTTATGGTCGCACATTGTGTAAATAATAGAGTTGTGAACCATTTGACTTCCCTATGTCTCTTTGAAAGTTTTAAGTTTTTCTTTACTTATAAATTTAGCTTGTTATGTATCATCAAAATGGATGTCAAATAAAGTTATAAATTTTTATTTGTTTTTCGCAAATTTCCAAGTTGTGCTCTTTTTCTTGTTGTTTCATCTTTGATCTTGAATCACATCAAATTTTAAAAGGCTTTCTACCTTACTTCAAATTAATTTAACTTATTGAAATAGTTTAAATTTTAAGCAAAATGTAATTACTTCTGGTTTAGTTTTATGAAGGGATGATATTATAGTTGATCCAAATATGTTCCCATAAATAATAATAATAACACCTTTTGTTGCAAAAAAAAATCAAAATTCGAATGATCATTTGAAATTTGAAGAAAGTGATAAAAAATTCTTAAATGAATAAAAATTGAAAAAAATGTTTGAGAACTGATTTTAGTTTTACATCTTTCGTTACTTCTGCAAAACATTTTGTTTAAAGCCCTCCCCCCACACACACTTTTAATAATGTACACCTAGTGCCAAGGAAAGCTGGTTATGGGAACAGGCTGGGCCCCTTGCTTTGAGCAGCAAATTTATCTTATTTCTGTGCTTTTCGTTGATACTCAAGATTAAGACTTGGAGAAAAAATGGTTAAGGGTGGCAGTCTTAAGTTTTTGCCCCGCTCAGAAAAATCGAAGATCCAGCACTGATTACACCTGTTACCCTTTAAAGTAATGCAGTTTTAAATGTCTCTTATATGTCAGTTGTATTTAAAAAAAAAAAGAATTTTGGTTAACAGAGTGTTTGGGATATAAGAACTTTGGATAATCGTGGTTTTACGGTATTTATCAAATTGGAAAAATTATTAATAATAAAACTTTGCATCACTTTTTATTGCTTACATTGTACAACATTACTTTTCAGTGCAATTTTAATCCAGGGTTTAGATGCACCTCTCAGGTATATTTTTTCTAGTTTTATCATAATTACTCTAGGGTGGTGCAAAACTTGTAAAAAAATCCTGAGTACAAAAAATAGTAAAGTAATTAAAACCGTGTTTTAAAATACAATAATACATACTGTAGCTTTACTAATCTTAAGAAATATCAGCTATCAAATTCTTTCATAAGTACAGCATTAAAGAATAATAAAACTTCTCTTCCTGGCTTTTCCACAACCCTTTTCCCCCCTCACCAGTTACAAACCAAAGTATGCATCCCTTTCAAAAGTGTTGAGTAACTTGGCATACGGCCCCCGCTGAAAACAAATCCCCGTCGAATGTAACTTGAGCTCTGCTCGAGCAACAGGAATGATTAGGCCGGGAAACCCGATCTCATAATGACTGCAGGTCCTACGAAACCGGAGAACGAACGATTTAATAACAGTCCGGGACCCTCGCTTTGTACGTTCCCGGATTCCCAGACACAATCCGAAACACTGCCGGCTAGCGCCCAGCGCTCCTCTCTCACTCGGAGTATTTTTTTTTCCCTTTTTTTTTCGTTATTATTATTTTCCTTTTTTAAGCGATCGTGAAAGTACTGCTCCCTTTCTCTGGCTGTTCAATTCGCTGACGGATTTGCTTCGGGTTTTTATTTGGCGGTTTATCGCGGTTACTGAATGAAAACTATTTTGAAGATTATCTCACCCATCGATTGAAATTATAAAATACGTATCTTGGTTATTATTTTCACTTGAAGTTAAAGCAATCTTTCTGCGTAAACAGATGATCTAAAAGTACTGCAAATTCATCTTCAAGTAGGAGAAATTTCAAATTGTAGTTTCATTAAAAAAGTTTTTCTTTAAACTAAAAAATAATTTTTAAGAATTAAAAACTAATTATTTTTTGTAATGTTAGAATTGGAACTGACCGTAACCGTAGTAGCTTACTTAAAAATCGTATTGGAATTTCGTATAGGGGAGACCGGGACAAGATGACAATGTTAATAGTTTTTGTTGTTTATTAATTTATTTTTAAGGATGGTAAAATTAACTTTGCATGAGCTGTTGGAGTAGTTCTTTGTAGCATTGAATATATTACCATTTAATTTTTCAAGTGAAAAAAAAATGAAGGAATTTTTATTTTTTCATAACTTTAATAAATCGTCATCTTGCCCTAGTACTGGGGCAAGATGACGGACTCTGAAAAAGTTGAACATATTTTATCTTTTGAAAATGTTACGCAGTTTACCAAATGATAACTGTGTTTTTACATCTTACTAAGTATCAAAATTAAGCGTAATGTAAAAATTTAAGCGTAATATTGAAGTGTGCAGCTAACGTAATGTAAAAATAAAAATGTCATTTTCGTAATTGGAACATTCCTCTTGCCACCAATCTTGGCATTTGCAGCACTGTATCCATTCTTCTGTTGGAGGGTCACAATATTCCTCTTTACCAGCAGGACAGCTTATAACACCATCCTTTGAAGTTGATGCAACTGGATTGTTTTACGATTGTTGACGAGCTCGTCATCTTGCCCCGTGTTTTTATCCGTCATCGTGCCCCGGGTTGCCTGTTTGAAATGATTCATCTTCATTGACATTGATGAAGGCGATTAATTGAAATTCATTTTTGGTAATAGGTAGTATTTAAACTAAGTTTCTCATAAATACTAAAGAGACACGATATATCTTATCTGGAGCAGAGCTTATTTACACATGCATAAAAGTTATAACGTGGCAGCCATAAACAATCAGAGCTTCAGAACTATTACAAATATTGCGATTTCAGTGTTTCTATACTATTGCGAAAAGAACATCCGATAGGAGAGCCGGTAGTATCCAGTTGCTGATGTTAGAAAACGGAAAAAAATAAGACATTCGTCACCTCTTGTCCCGGTCTCCCCTACAATCAAACCTGTTTTTGTGCGATGGATAGGGAGCGCATTAAAAACAAATCGTTCAAAACTCCACGAGTAGCTGTAAAATTAGTTTTCGCAACAAAAATTATTGCTAAATTGCACAAAAACAGGTTTGAGTTTGAGTGTACAGGGCGCCAAGAACTTAAATTTTTGGGGAAGTGGAAATTCTCACTTAGCCTAATAAGACTCCAAATTTCGCTAAATGATCACAATTTTACAAAATAAAACCCCAAATTTTGCTGAATTAGGAAATTTTTGGAAGGTCACGGTGACCTTCCATCGGGGCTCCCCTGTTCGCTTATCCAGAAAAGGGGATAAAGAATAATAACTAATAAAAAAAATTGCAAGGGTGCATTTGGGAATTTTAAGCTTTAGTAGTTAGTTTTCTCTAAAAAAAAAGAGCAAATCTCATCTTTGGGCAATTTATATGTGTCTAGTTATAATGTAAGTGTTATAGAATTTTTCCTTCCCCTCACCACCATAAGTTGAACCGTGAATGGTAGAACCTTAATCTGTGTTATCCGTTGAAAGCAGTGGCGCAGCCACGGGAAGGACTTTTGGATTAAAATCAGGACTGTGGAGTCGGAGTCGGACTGATTTTGGGGTCAAGGAGTCGGAGTCTATGAATAGAATATGCCGATGTCTAAAGTAAAATAGTCCAAAATATGCCCACTCCTAATCCAGGTTTCCTTTTTTTTTTTTCTTTAACTTTCAGTGTCTCTCCTTGCAATTTAAAAAAAAAAAAAAAAACTGACTACCATTTAATTTAATTCCATGTATAAAGGCCTACTAATAAGAAAATAACTGTCACTGTGGCAACCAGCTGGCTTGATTGATTATCGAACTTTCTGTAACAGCTATACCTACGCCGCAGTCTCCTAGTTTGCTTATTTTTGTAACTTTATTTAACTGATAGCAACTGTCAGCAAACATTTTTGTTGCCTAACATTTTCTAAGTGATCACTTTCATGTAAAAATAATAATATATTTCTTACCTCGATCTAAGTTATAAAATAGTAAAAGGAATATCGCTTGAGCAAGTCGGGAAACTTCTGATGGTACTTGGTAAATTCAAGTAAGTGTTCGTACGAAAGCGCAAAAACAAAAGATCCGATAAAATATAAATGTTTTTTTTTTTTTTAATTTAAGCTTTATCTAAGAAAGCTTGGTTATCACTAAAAAGTACAGTATAAAATCAGTACAGTAGAACCTCGATTATCCGAGCTAATGGGGTTGTTTCCTTCAGTAAAAAGTAGTACTTTTAGTCACTGAAATTGATAGAATAAGCAAAAAAAATGACATGGTCCCGGAAAATACTTTCATTTTTCCCAACAGTTATTTTTTAATTAATTTTTTTAAATGTTCGATTTTTCAAACAAGGCGTGGTCTAGATGACGTCACAAATGATGCTTTTTGGCGCGTCTTTGCACCGCGTTTCCACATTATGATAATCAAGAAGCGAATTCGTATAAAAAATCTGTAAGGATCTTAAATTTTTAAAAAGTATTAACTGAAATACAATCGAATATTTTTAAAAAATAAAAATGACCATGTAACAAGCTATATTTTACAATTGAAAAACTAAAATAGAAAAATAACTTGCAGTAAGTTTAAAAATAAAAGTTTTTTATTTTTTACAATGCCAAGTGAAATATTGAAAAATGCATTTAAAGAAGCAAACTTCTAGAAAATATTCTTGTTTTCATATTGAAAACTCTTCACTTAATGTTAAATTAAAATTATTTTTAAAATTAGACTTCATTATCGGCTCGGTTAACAGAAACATCGGTTAATTGAGGTTCTACTGTACATGATTTATTGGATACAATACTCAATAGTTGTAGTTAATCCTAAAGTTGCCAGTAAAATTAAAATTGAACCCAAGAAATGTAGGTATAGTTAAAGCTATTCGTACAAATCTCTGATCAACATCTATTTGTTAAATATTAAAGGGAAGCAAATTAATCCTTTTAATTCTTTAAAAAATTAAGTAATCTCACTTTAGAAATAGCAACTACTGGATAATTTGGTTTTCAAATTGAACTTCTAACGTCGTATACATCTTAGGTTTACAATAAAGTACAACATGAAAATTTCATAAAAAGGAGTTAATATTTCAGTCTCTGTTTTAGGGGTTTTCCCCCATCCCATGTGGGAGGGGGATTCGAAAAAATAAATAAATAAATAAGACGGAGTCGGACGTTTCAAAATTCAGGAGTCGGAGTCAGCCATTTTTCTTCCGACTCCGCAGCCCTGGTTAAAACTCCTCCCAGAACTCGAACACATTCATACCCCAGTACAAATCAAGGAAAAAAATAGTATTAAAACTTTTCCATACGGGATAGGTTTTACTGCTTTTTGTGATCGGGAAGCAGTCAAAAATTACTTTCCAGTTCTTAATTTGCAAGTAATACTTCATGATGAGCACCTCTACGTATATAAGAGAGCTAAAATGATCTCAATAAAGCGCAGGGTATTATGGTCACTCAGCACTTTTAGCACTGCATAAATCCTTTTTAAGAAAGCCTGGAGAGAGGAAGTCTACCATACCGCTTTTTCCTGATTCTCCCTCCCGCTTCTTATTGCAAGATTGAAACCGTTATTAACTAATATTTGACATTAAAAAAAAACAAAAGAAACATAAATGAATTTAAGGAGGGATGATCTCGCTTTAAAAAAAAAAAAAAAAAATACAACAAAAAATGAATATAAGATTAAAGTAAAAGTGTAAGATAAATATACTGTGCTTTTCTGTACTTTCTTCGTTTACAGTCGTAGTGATATCAATACGAGTTGTTAACTATTTTTAAGCGAGTGTTATAAATGAATAGGAATGGAAAATTCCATGGAAACTAAAAGAAAAAAAATGTATATAATAATTTTGCATATAAATAAATGCGAAAGAAAGGAATGATTTTTGATTCTGAAAACCTCTTCTAGAATTTTGTTTTTGGCTGCGCCATACTGGTCGAAAGTTGGCTTTAATGTACGCAATCCGAGTGTTTTTGGGAACCACACCCTAACTGTACAATATAAGCCCATTTCAATGATAATTTCTCCAAATATGGAAATGTTTTGCTTGTGTTAATATAAAAAAAGGAATATTGTCTTTTTCTGGTGCTCGTTGCTCAGTTTGGGTGTTTTCTTTGACTCATGTTTAAAACGTATTAAACTTGTAAGGAATCCTTGTTTTATTTAATTTCATTCCTTAAGTTAATGTTCTGAGAGAGATATTGGGATCTCTTAACATAAACGATTTTGATCAAACACTGTATAGGAGTGAAAATTTTCACGAGAACATTTTCCCGGTAATTCTGGGTTTTTTCCAACTGACGAATCCTCAAATTCCGGAGTTTCTTTAATTGACAAATAATGGCAGAAAAATGTTTGAATTATTTGCTGTAACTTCCTAACTAGCGTCCAAACTTAAACTAGTCATTCTTAAAGGCATAATCTAATATGTACTGCATTATTAACGGTTATTCTTCTCCAGTATCTATTTAAAATGTTTCTTTTCCAGGATAGTGCTGAGAATGTTTTTTCTTCCTAATTGTAGAGTTTAAATAATGACAAAAAAAAAAAACTCTTAAGTTTCACAAGGAGAGAGGAAATTTTTCTAAAAATCTTTTCACCATGCACCTATTTCTCCATAATTCTAGTCGTGCTCTTCTCAGGGATTGTGTATTGGTATCCATAACCAGGGGCACTCCAATGGGAGTTTTCGAGAGGTCATTGTGACCTCCGAAAAATTCCCGTATTATTTGGAAAATGTCTGACAATTCGCAAAATTTGAAGTTCCATTTGGTAAAATTCTCATCATTCAGCGCAATTTGGAGTTCCATTCTGCAAAATTATCATCATTTGATGAAATTTGGAGTTCCATTCAGCATATTAAGTATTCGCCCCCCCCCCCATATTTAAGCTCGGGATGCCGCTGATTTTCGTGTTTATTTAAATAGTGTAGTCAGACTTTTCTTTAAAATACTATTACTTTGTCTTTCTCTTCCTGATAGGCAACCAGTAGTTTTGATACGCATTGAAAAACCAATCTTCGATGTCGCATTGTTTTTCTTTTCACTTATGTCTTTTCTCTCTCTCTCTGAACTTATAAGTCAATAATTGATTACCCTCAGGCAAATTTATTTTGTTAAACTGGCCAAGCGGGCTTAAAGCACTCTACAAACAACTTCATCCGCTCTAATATACCCCACCAACAACTTCCTCTTCATTTGCGAGCGTGGGCGGATACAGTAATCCCCCTTTAGAGCAATTTGTCCTAATCGAACAGGGATTGGTAACTGGAGAACGTCGTTTGACATTCTACACCGCTGGCGATGAAAAAGCTCGCCAAAAGTTATGGAAACCCTGCTGAAACTGCGAAGAGAACAACGTGCAATTCACGCTACAGAACGAAAATCCCTGCATTATTCTTTTCTAGGGCTTGTCACCTTTTCTTTTCAAGGGAACATCTTTTTCCCTTTTCTTACTTTTCAAAGAAATTTTAAGACTCCTTGCACCGAGGAGCATTTTATTCACGATATGTTTTGCCTTCGGGAAGATAAGATTCCATGTACTTTAACAGTAAAATAAATAGTATTTTAGTACAAATAGTGTACAAAAAAAAACTTTTTCGTCGTTTTTTTTTTGGCCAGCACTGTAAGTAATTGCGATTTTCCGTTAATTAGTGCATCGTATGTAGAAGCCTTTTTCCGCATAGAACCATCTGAACGTAATTCTTGAAAAAGAAATCTTTCTCAATTTTTTACCAGGGTTAAAAGAGCGCGCATCCCATCCTTTGCATGAACCAGTAAAAAGTTTTTTTTTCTCTCTCTACAGTAAAATTATCATGATGTGACTTAAGTCCTAACTCTGAGGTACATATTTTACGCTCCTAAGTGTAAGGTGTAAGTTTTCGTTTGCTAATTTCATTTAAACGCCAATGAAGAGGATTATTTTTATATTTTTATTTAATCATGATTGAATGCTGTGAACGAAAGAGTTTAGGGACAGTTGGACTCAAAATCTTATTAGCAACTGCTCCCTTTGAGTTCTACCTGCACTAGTGTGTACTAATTTTTGTGTCGATCCTCGCATTACTTTTTGAGACAGCGGCCACATGCGACGAAAAAAAAAAAGTTTGCACTACATCCGCTGGAGTGATCGTCTCCAAAAACTAAGTAGCAGCTGTTCCCACTGAGAGCTCGCATCACAATTTTTATGTGAATCTTAGCACATTTGGTGACATATAAGAGTCACGCTTTACGAGAAAAAAACGATTGCTCCACTCCATTTCGCTGGAGCAATTGCCTCAGAAAACTAATTTGCCAAAACTTTGTTCCATTCCATGCATTTTTGTTCGCATGTTTTTGGCTCATAACACGCAGAGCTTTCCGTCGTCAAACCTTACTAAACGATTAAAAACCTTGGTAGCATACAAAAGAATAATTTTACTATTTTTTTTAATAAAATATTGAAAATTGGAAGAAATATGAACAATTTAAGATGTAATTTCTCACAGCGCTTGAGCGAAATATAAAAATTTATAATGTTAAAAATTTCATAACCAAATAGATTTGATAATTTATTATACATTCTAGTTGAATATCAAAAAAACGTAAAAAGTTATCGGCGACCGAATGAGCAGTGTATTTTAATTATTCTCTGATATGCGACGAATCTTCAGGGATCGTTCGCAAATTGCCATTCTTCGCTGTAATCGTTGAATCGTGATTTCAAAAAAAAAAAAAAAAAAGGATTGTATATGAACATTCCCTCATGGGGGATTCATTGCGTTTCCGAAAATCATTAAAATACATCTGATTCGATTGCCGATATCTTTCTAAATTTTTAGGATATTCTACTAGACATTTTTTTTTATAAGTTGCCAAATCTATTTGGCTAAAACATTTTAAAAGCTATAAATTGCTATCTTCCGCACATGCGCAGTGAATATCTAACTGCCTTAAATATTTTATCAAATTTTTAATATTTTTAATTTAAGTTTTAATTGTAATTATTCGTTTGTATGATGTCAAATTCTCTGAAAGTTACTTAAGGTTTGATGGAAAACTCTGCGTGTTACGAGCCAAATACGTGCGAACCAAATCGATATTTTGAAAGAAATTCCTCTATGTTCGTGAATATAAGTGACACTTTTACGAAAATCAATAAAGTAACTGTGCATAGTAGTGTAAGTAAACTAACTTCTGAAATTTACAGCTTATTCCCAACGATTTGTGCTGAAGGATAATCAAAAATCTTTTCTGGTTTCTTCAACTTGTCGCTGGTTCCCTAAATGCATGGGTGATTTAATTCTTATTGAAAAATGTCAACTGAAGCATACCTTTTATGGGACAAAACAATTACAATGGACAGTTACAAAACAATTGGTTTCTTATTTCTTTCGAAATTCTTAAAAATGATCATGTTCCTTGATCTTTTTTTCCCCACACCTCGACTCCTCTATCACTAAGAAAAATGACAGTGCATCAATACCTATTGATGCTTCTGAAGTGTGCTCAAACGTTCAATGCATCTGAATTAAATAATACAATTTAGTTGACTAGAAAAGTGCTCTCATGCAACATTTTCTCACACTAATTGGAGAATCTTTTAACATTTTCTGAAAGTGTTTTTTCTTGACTTGGTATTCAGTTGCTGGAACTATACATTTCACCCCACATACCAGTTTCACTTCACTAGATCCAATATACTTCTCACTAGATCCAATATACTTCTATATAGTGTCTGTAAAAAAACAATTATGATATCCTTACTAATATTATAAATGCGTAAGTGAAGTGAGTTTGTTTATTTGTTTTTGTTTGCAACGTTTTCACACTTTAAGCAACTCAACTAATCATCATGAAATTTTGTATACACGTTATCAGGGGTGCAGAATAGATCATAGGGTATCTTGCATTCAGAGAAAAGTATTCCAAGATTTTTATTCAAATTTTAAGGAAAATCATAAATTTACGAGTATAAAGTCATATTTGTTCGATTTTTGTAGCATTTTAAAACCCTTAAAAAGCTGCATGTTCGTGAGATTATTAGAACACCCCCTAATTCTTCATTTTAAGTTGATTTCATGTTTTAAAACGAGGCTTATCTTCATTTTAAAAATATCGTCTGCGGTTTCAGGTAACATTATTACAAAACTGATATTATTGAGAGATGTTACTAATTAGTTTTTGTTTAATCTTTATCTTTATCTTTACTAATAATAAAGCTGAAAATCTCTCTGTCCGGAGGATCTCTGGAGCGCCTAGACTGTTCGACCGATTTTCATGAAATGTGGCATAAAGTTAGTTTGTAGCATGGGGGTGTGCACCTCGAAGCGATTTTTTGAAAATTCTATGGGGTTCTTTTTCTATTCCAATTTTAAGAACAAAAATATCATAAGATGGACGAGTAAATTACGAAATTATCATAACGTGGAACCGTAACATGGGTACAAGCCAATTGGCGAGAAAATTCACCATACATTATTTGTAAATATACAGGCGAACCAAAAGACCTTTTATTTTTTCTATTACGAGCAAAGCCGTGCGGGTACCACTAGTAAGCTTATATAAGCTCAGGAAGCTTAAGGATTAAATATGTTGCGACTGCAGTACGGTAAAATAAAACTGAAAAATAAATCAAACGAACACAATAAAATTATCATTTCAACCCTCTCCAGCAAATGCCAGCAATAAAAGCTTTTATTAAAAGCTTCAACAATTCCAGCAACTTCCGTGAATGAAGCTAATCATTGTGATCCCGATCAATGTTTTTGGTCCGAGGAATGAGCCGGAAGGATTTGATCTCCCGATGTAGTAATTTAGAGCTTCAAATTGGTTCGTTAGCTTCCGTCCAGCGCTGGTCCAGCGCATCCCAAAGGGGTCCGGCGACCACCCCTACCTCTTCATTATCTCAATAGCAATATGAGACGGGGGGCCGTCTTCAAAGTTCGAATCGGAAATGGCCATTACGTAAATGAAGGGAATTCATGACCCGGTGCTGCGGAGTCGGAAAGAAAATAACCGACTCTGGAATTTTAGAACCTTCGACTCCGACTCCTTTACCCCAAAATCAATCCGACTCCCCAGCCCTAGTAGTGTATTTAGGCTCAGAATTTCAAAGTCTTCTAACTCCGACTAGCTAACAACAAAATTAGTCCGATTCCACAGCCCTGTTTATGACATTGGGAAATTTTGCTTGACCCCTTGATTTTATCGCGAAGGAAATAGCGTCGAATTATTTCGTTACCTATGATGATTCTCAAATTACTTCCGTTCTCCCTTCTTTCTTACGTTTATTTTTTGAAGACAACCGTTATTTCTAAAAATAGCTTAATTTCATAAATTTATTTATTGAGAATATTTTTTTTAATGAGACATAAAAAGCGTTCTCCGAAGTAAGAGGTTATTTTACCTCATTCAGCATTTGAAATTTCCTTTCCGAAATTAAGCATTTTGAATCCTCTTTTGAACTTATTCAAATTATATTGAGCCCATCAGTAGAGTTTTTTCAGTACTCTGCGACGTAAATTAAAAAAATCAAGAACAGTCTCCAAGATGTGGCGACATTAGTTTTATCGTAAAATTTATTTCGATTCCGAGAAAAACTTAAAAAAAGTATTCTAAACATAAAAAAAGTACATGTGCGTGTTACCTGTGGATTATATCCCAGAAAATATGGAACAAATCAATTATATTGAGCACAGCAGTAGAATTTTTTTAGTAGTCTGCGACGTAGATTAAAAGATTCAAAAACAGTCTTCAAGATGTGCCGACATTAATTTTATCATAAAATTTATATCATCTCCGAGAAATACTTCAAAAAGTAAGCTTAACTTAAAAAGTACATGTGCATGTTACCTGTGGATTATATCCCAGAAAATTTGGTACAAGTCACTATTAACTGAAATTTAACATTTTTTTTTTCCGTTAAAAAGTTTATTTTTTGAAATTTTATGAATTTGTGAACTCTGCAGAGTTGTACTTACAGATTGAGACCATGGTGGCTTGATCGGCAAGGCGTTGGACTCTTAATTGTAGAGGCACGGGTTTGATGCCTGCCGGTCAGAAATCCTCCGTGTACGCTAATGGTGACTGATGCACGTCCTGTCTATCATAAACCTGCCGTAACCACAAAGTCCTCCAAGTTCCCATTCCAAATCAAAACCTCTAGGGTGCTGGATCACGGGTTGCTTAGCCCCTAGTCTGGGTCAAAAATCAGATGTTTTCAGTTTCACATCCATCGAACTAAACCGTTATGGTAGGTATGGGGGATCCTGAAGTGTAGTCTGCCGTGTGCAGGTAAACGGCAGTAGCTGCAGAAATGTGTTTTCGAGATATTTGAAGAAATATATTGTGGATTCAATACTAACAATAGGAAAATGTTGGAATCAGACGGTTCTTTTTCGCGCCTTTTTTTCCAGCGGAAACCAAATAAGCAAGATTGTACAATCAAGATAACGTACAATAGATGACAAAAATGCAAAAAACAAAAAAAAAAAAAAAAAAAAAGAAAAATTTGCAGTTACTGCCCATTACCTGCACACGGCAGTAGTGTCCTTGTACATCTTATAGGCGATTTAGTAGGCGCTTTCTTTTTTCACTAACCCCAAGCATGTTGCTCCTCCCTCCCTCCTCAAAAAAAAAAAAAAAAAAACTTTCCTGCCAAATATTCCTCAACTTTATACCCGAACATAAGTTCCAGAATGGATTTCTTTTCTTTTAAGACAAGAAAGCTTACAATTCGTGATGACATCTCCATCATCAAAATTATATTCCACCTAAGATGCAGCACTAATGTTTTCAGCAAATTTTATTTTTCCAAACAGTAACAAGATGAAAAGTTAAAGAGAAAGAAAAAATGAATAGAAAATAGTTTTAGGTAAATTAATTTTCAAGCTAATTAGTTACCAAACAATAACTAATGCTTGAGTAAAGATAATTGATGATAACCTTTGTTATACTCTTATTAAATTTCTTCCATAACTGTCCGTTTTTTTTTCTTCTTTTGTTTTTGGAGAAATACTTCAGCACGTACAACAGTGTTTTTCCTGTCGTAGGTGACTAGCTGTGTTTTACAAGCAGTAGATCGAAGAGTCTCTCATAACTGAGAATGTTTTGATCAGAAAATAATAATTTAAAACATAATGTTTGTAAATACTAATTATAAGTAACGATTTAAATATATCTCTTGTTAAAAATAGGTCTCAATTCACCCAAATAAATTATTTTTACTTAACGATTGAAAGTTTATTATTGTTCGTCAGATTTATTGAATTCGATCATTTTATTCCACATTTTCTCTAAATAAACTCGGCATTTTTCATACATCCTGTATATAATCACTACAATTATTAATTCATTACCGATCTTCTTACAAAAAAGTCGTTTTTGTAATTATTGTGTGTGTATTTTTTTTTTTTGTATTTTTTATTTTATTTATTTATTTATTTTTTTAAATGTTTTTTTTCTTTTTAATATCTTGATTCTTTTGCAAATTTGAACTTTGGCATGAGAGGAGACGAAAATACGGAATTAAAATATATAACTGATTTAATTGTGAATGTTTCGAAAGGAAATTAATGCTTGAATTTTATTTGCTGTAATGTGAGAAGCAGAAAACAAAATTCCTAACGATAAGAAGAAAAATCATTGAAATAGTGAAGAAACAAAGCGTTTTTCTTTTCCAAAATCTGATTACTTAATGATTCAATGATAAATTGAATCGGTTCCGAAAAAGGATGGGGATATAATATGATCCCATATTAAAAAAGAGAAAAAAAAATCGTTGAGGGATACCGCGGATTCTTTGAAGAGAGCAGATGGAGCCGCAATTCATAGAGATTATAAACCCTGATAGTGTATTGAAAAGTTGGCACCACTTTGATGGATTGTGTGATTTGTTGGTTTTCCATAAATTTGACCTCGTTAGACACATCGTGGAAGCACTCACCCCCTCCCTCCCGATTCGAGAGCGGGTCATTAGTCAAATAAATTCCCACTTCTCCATATGCCGATAGTCGAGTTGATTATAAAAAGAAAGTATGAAATAAGTACGGTACAACCTATTCGGACCATAGGCAATACGGATAATCGAAAATCCGGATAATAAGCGAAACACATTCTTAAATAAGCAATTATCTTTTATTTGAGCAAAAAATCAATGCTTTATAAGAAAACTGCATGGGATCGTTTTTCGCAAACACTTTATCGCTTTTAGCTCAGAGCCAACGAGAGGACATGTCAGCCTAGTCGGAAACTAAGGGCCGATCCTTGCGGGGACCCGACTTAGAATAGAAGTAGCATAAATTTTTCAAGATTCATGAGGGAGGGGAGCCTGGAGGTCAAACTGACAAGGGGCCTGCCTTGGCTCTCGGAGGCCCTGTAGCTCAGCTGCAATGGTGTCGGACTGACGCTCCAAGTACGACATGTTGCATATACTACAATTTATTGTAGTACCTATGCAGGGCAGGAGCTCTATATTTAATCAAAATAAAAGCGAATATTTGGAGTATTTATTGTTCGATCTTGGAATCACAATTTAAAATTATTATTTCAGTGAATATATATATATATATATATATATATATATATATATTAAATTCTACAAATTTGATCCAGTTAACCGATGTAACTTGGTTCGGTGTTTTAATTTCGGTGGCTTTTACTGTCCACTTATTTTTTAGAGGTTAGCGAATCTATTGGGATGGAAGTGAAGAAAAATTCCCAAAATGTTGTATATTTACCCAAACTGATAAAATAAGAATTATAAAAACCATTGAAAATGAACAATTAACCAGGTTTAAAGTTATCCTGCCATTTAACCCTTAAATGCGTAGCGTTACCATTTGGCAACATACCAAATTTACTCTTTTAAAATGCTATAAGAACAAGTTGAAGTAGTTGAAAATATCCAAGAAAAAATACTCTCTGAAGATTACTCTGATATACTCTATTTAATCAATTTTAAACTTATGCACCATTCTGAAGGTGACAAACAAAATTAGATTTCTTTTTTGGTATTCGCAAATGTAGGACTTTTTTTCTTTAATTTAGTGCTCTTAAAACTGCCAACTTTTAATCGAATTTTGTGTACGTGTGGCGAAGTTTTAAGGTGAAACTCTCCTACTTCATTGCAAGACAATGAAGGTAATACGAGGCAGTGAGAAGCAAAGGGGTGCTAAAATTAAAATTTGGACATAACCAGTACAAATGATAGGGGAAAATCTCCTCTGCTTTGAGGCAAGAGGTAGTACTAGCAGTGTCGTAGAGAGCCAATGCGGGCCCCTAGTCAGTTCTGTCGCCGGCTAACGCCCCGCAAAAAAAAAAAGGAAGAAGAAGAAAGGAAGAAAAAGGGAGGGGGGGGAAATCAAAACTGCAAACAAGAAAATAATTAACTCTATAAAAGTGCCACAAGAATAAATACCAAAAGAGTAAATTTTACTTTATCTTTACGTTTCTTCTTATTCGGAGTCCCTTCCCCTCCTCTCTTTTCTTTCTTTCTTTTTTTCTTTTTGTCAGTGTCGTCCCCCCCCCCCCTCTTCACGGCCAGGACCCCTAGTTTCCGACTAGGCTGACATGACTTCTTGTCAGGTTTGAGTACTAATAGTCCTAGTAGGTAGATATACAGCATGATTTTTGAAAATTTTAGTTGAATTCTAAATAAATGTAGTATCTATTTTTTTGGGAAAACGTAACGCTCTACAGCTAACTGTATAGAGTTCATAAATTCAGTCATCGGCAGTATGTATTGAAAATTAGAAATAATAATCTCATCAGGAAATATTGCAGCAAAATTTTGAGCTATGTTTATTTTAAGTTTATTCAGTGAAAAAAGAGCTTGCTGAACGGCGAAATGCATGTATGAAAAATTCCTTTTAAATTTGAGCACATTTTGGTTTTTGCAATTCATGAAATATTTTTGGCTCTAAAACTCTAGCTCAAAGAAAAAATCTGATGTGACAAACAATGGCATATGCTGATGATCACGAACCCTTTTTACCTTACAATTTCCATTACCGCAACTGAACTACACACTACACCGTGCATTGAAAAAGCAGATGGTTATTCCCTACTCATAATTCATTAACTTCCCTTTCTGCTCTAGTAGGTACCAGAAAATTTTACAAAGAATTAATGTCATTTGAAGCGAAGTGCATCCATGTCCGAAAAATACCTGTTGCATCCGCCAGCCCTCTCGCTCCTCCGCATCTTTTGACGTTGCCCGTCCGCCATTAAAAGGGCCCACGCGACTGCTTTTAACCCCTAGAGGAATACAAAAGAGTAGGGGATCCATTTAATTGGGTGGGTTTATACACTACCCCGGGGGGTCATTATGATGTGGGGGAGTTTTTCTGCTTCGTTTGACTTTCCTGTTGTTTGATGGGGGAAATACAGGGTGGCCAGAGAATTAAAACGACGTGGATTATTAGAAAAAAGTAGGCTTATTACGTGTGAACAACTTATGGGGATGTAGATTTTGTGGCCTTGTTTTATACAATTTAACTTATTAATTTATAAACATACATGCATCTTTTTAATTGCATCCATTACGTACAATTTGTATATGTGATCGTATACATAGTATGTCATAATATGAAAATTTATGAAGTTTGAGGGTGGACGCTGCATGTCTAAAAAATGTTTGAGAGTATACGGCGTATATGGAGTATACCCTATGGGAACACCACTGATTGCATCTAATCGAGTTTTCAATTTAAATTTGTCTAATTTGAGTGGTACGCATTTTATGTATTATGGTTTTAAATTTTAATATCACTAGTCCTGCAGAGCTCAGTGCTAATGTATTCAACAGAACTGTGGAAATCAATTAGTTGGTTAAATAGAGTAGCAGAATTTGATTTTTATAGTACCATCAATCAGCCCTTTTGTAGCAGAGCCTAGAAAAAAGTTTGAAGTTTTCAAAAACTAGTTCGTATCGTTTTGATCTGAAATTTAGCTCATTGTAAGGTAAAACCATAAGTTGAGAGCATAGACTAATAATAAGAGTAGACCGAGCTTTCCCAGACTTGCTGATGAAAAAAATTGGTTCATGGATACATCATGTGACTGGTGGAAAGCTTGGCGAAAACTTTGGCAGCATGGTTGCTAGATGGCAACATTATATATAGTTTGCACTCGACATGTATTTTAATACGTAATGTGTTTTCATTATGATTTTTTTCCAGGTGCAGAGATTGAACTGTTTTTCTTTTAGTTATGCAGTATTTTGACATTAGTAATTAGTTTTTGATCTCAGTTTTCAGTAACTTTTATTTCATTTGGAACTGCTACGTCAGCGTTGGCGTGAACAGAATGGCGTAAACGTTTTGCGTTAACGCAAAAATGTACTAATCGGTATCTTAAATTGAAATTGTAGGCAAAAATCTTACCGTTTGCCGATTCTTTTCGGTGCTTGCATCTTTAATTGCTAAGAGAGTTATTGAAATTGACTAAAGAAAATGCACAGTACTATCTAAACGAAAAACTCACTATATTAACAAAATATTTACAACTTAGAATAACAAATTTACAAATTGGACTCCTTAAAAGATCATTCTTCCGTGTTCCATCAATTCTATTTATTTTATTTCTCGCAGGCGTTGATCGTCTGCGACGATCAACGGCCGCTGTTGCTAGGATATCCACTAGTCACATGGTTTGGTTTATGGGCACCAAAGGGTTGTCATAGCTCGGTCTACTCTTATTATTAGTCTATGGTTGAGAGTGATTTTACTCAAAATATCCTATTTCATGGTAACATAAATATCTTTGTGCTTAAAGACTAAATGAATCTATTATCCGACATTTTGATGCACAAAAATTGCAAATTACTGCAGACACGTGTTTACATTAAAGTATAAATACCAAAATATGGGAAAAAATCGTATTTATACTGTCTCTTGTTCCACCGCGTTGCTTTCCTCGATGACTTTTCATCCAAAAGCTCACACTTCTTAGCATTGAAAAAGGTGTTCCTTTTAACACCGAAACACGTATCTGCAGTAATTTGCTACTTTTGTGCATCAAATCGTTGGATAATTGATTCATTTAATCTTACTTCATGGTTGGATTTACTAACTACGATTAACCTTTCAAAGAAAATCTTAAAGAGTATTTCGCAAAACAAATAGTGAGTTAAAACATCCCCCAGAATTTTTATCAGCAATCAAGGTATAGTTATGGCTCTAGCTACTGTTTTTCTAGAAGAGTTTCAAATATATCGAGACAGCAAGAGAGCGCTTGTAATTTCAAAAGTATTTGGCAGTTGGGAACATTTTTTAATTTAAAAAAAGAAAAACCTGTAATGATTAGCAAATTATTCATTATATTTTAGTTTACTGCAACTTCTTTCTGCATAGACGAGTAAAAATTTACAAAAATCAAATTTGTTCTGTTTATTCATATTCACAAATATATACAATTACAATTCAGATCTCACAATTACTTTTCAACAGTTCTGTTCTTCAGTAATGAGAATATTCAATGAGATAATCTTGTTGCATTACACAATGCATATTTTCACGAAATTCAATTTTTAACCAAAATACAATCCATATACATAAATTTTCAAGAAAAAAAAAAGAAGTGTTTTCTTTGGCATCACGTCGTGTATTGCACACAGAGTTTGTGGATTAAACTGACATCACCTTGAATTTTAGAATTAATTGAAAATGCTTGATTATTTACTGGTGCTTAAAAGTGAAAAGAAAATGAAACTTGTTTTCATCACAAACTAGAAACTCACTAATTTTAGATATAGTTATGCTATAAAAAAGTTTACAAAACCTTTACAGTGCAGTTACCTAAATTATTTCTTCGTATGGAGCCGTAAGATTTTCATAAGATTCTGTGTAAAGTAGAAATAATAGTAATGATAACCATGACTCAGAACTTCTAAATGAACTTTCATGAACATATGTTTTTAACTTGTGAGATTTTTTTTACGTAAAGGTTTAATAATAATAATAATAAAACTTTTCCATGACTCCTTAAATTTATTTATTCTCATGTCTCTGGAGCCAAGCACAAAAATCCTTTCTCTAAAAATGTATTTATGCAATTACAGTGGAACCTCGGAAATAGGAACTATACTTAGGACTGAGGCCTGTTCGGATTAACCGGGTAGCCTGTTTAAACTCTTGATATCAGCTCAAAAGTGATCTAAAAGTTGTTGATGTCATCATGTTATGTTAGCAGGAATATCGTTGCTGAAATATCTAGAGAAAAGAATAAGAACTACAAGATTGGCGGTAGAATTCGGTGTCGATCAGTGATTGGAAGAAAAATCGGGCTAACATTGAACGTTTCTGTGCTATGACAAGTTATAGAACAATTGAATAACGCCACACTTTACAAGTTTCTGTTTGCTAAAAGTAGCACACGTTAAAAATCTAGTTTGGCTTTTTAATTGTACTTATTGATTTTTCATTTTTTTTAAACGTAATTTTAGGCCTCCACTTCACAAGTTGTTCAGATTATCCGAAATTTCGGATCTCCGGGGTTCGGATTTCTGAGTTTCCACTGCATTAGAAAACTACGCATGATTTATCGCTGCTGCAGCGTGATGTAAATGTGATAAAGTAGCCGCTGTATCATATGCAGATGAGTTGCCGGGATAAACAAGTGCAGAGGGATGATAAAGTCCAGGTTCCGATTTGACCATGGCCATGACGGCCATAGCTTCGTCCATGGTTGGTTTGGATGCTTGGTTGGCTGCAAAATGGAGAAGTTCATCGCCGAAGTGATGGCTTAATGAAGCTGCTGAAGAAGCTGGTGGTGAACGGGCAGCAACGACATGAGGTCCAGGGGAGACGATGTGGCTGTTGCCAACACAAAGATGAGGAGTTGTGGTCCGTTGATGATGGCTCAGAGAACTGTCACTGGAAAAAGGACATCAAATCAAACATGAGATTTATAAATAATATGATTATTTCCACTAAAATATTTCTTAAAGGCAATAACCATAAAGTTTTCAAGTTCAAATAAGTTGTATGTAGTATTGAGATTGAGAATCAAAGAGATGCAAGTGAAGTTTTTGATGTTCTGGGCAAATCATTGGTAGGCATTCATTGAAAAGTTTTTGTAAATCATGTTGTACGACAGCATCTACCAGTGCTATCAGTACCACTGCTATTAGTACCACATTCTCGCCTCAAAACAGATGCAGTTTCTCCTGCCATTTGTACTAGTTATCTCTAAATTTTTAATTTTGGCGCTTACACCTCTTGGCTTCTATGGTTGGGGCAAACTAAACTGGCAGAATTGTGAAGGCTACACAGATCCCAATCTCAGCAGTATGGCGCTTCCAGGTAGGGTTTACCCCAACTGTAGGTGCTTCACATTATATCAAGGAACTGGATAAACGAACAGGCTTCGTAACAACACTAAGGTGTGTATAGATGGTCGCATTCTGCGAAAATCAGACTACCCGACATTTGAAAACTCATTGGGCGCTGTTGAAAATTTCGACTGGACATAACCGGAGGGTGTCCATCTCCCCAAGAATGATGGGGCATCCCCTTCAAAACGGAGCACCCTCACAAGATTGATACCTCTCCTTTCCCAAAACATTAAGACTGAATGGCGCAGTCTGATGCATGAACCATCACGTGGGTACCCCTTACACAACACAAATTTTTCAAACCGTTCTTTTTTTTCTTTTTTCCCCCCACCAGAGCAGATGCAAAGTTAACTAGGCTCACTGAAATGGAGTAATGTAATTAAATTTATCGACTTCTTCGCTGATGTATATTTCTTTAAAGATACTTTGTCTACGAGGAGCTATTATTTACTCCTCGGGGCTCATGTTCGGAAAACCCAAAAACTTGTTCAAAAAGCTTCAAATCGACAAGAACGGACGCTTATAATTTCCTCGATCATATAAATGTAAGCGCTATCATCCCTTTTCAGGATGTTAAGCAATAACAAGTGATTAAAAGATGAAACGTCGTAGGCCATTGCTTCTGGAAGAAAACCAGAAATAAAGCAAAATAGTACATTTTAGTGATGATTTGTTATAGTTTTCTTATCTATTATCATATCACATCACACTTCAGAATCCTCCGTATCTACCACCATTTGTGGTTTAACCGGTTGTATGGGGTCCTGAAGACAGCTCTGTTTTTTGATCCATACCAGAAGTCGAGCAATCCCTGATCCAGGGACTCCCAGAGAGTATTGATTCACTTGGAGTGCTTTGTGCTCATGACATTTTTAACGCGCCCCAGTCACCATTAACGAACAGGAAGGATCTTCGACCGGCTGACAGCGAATCTGGGACCCTTCGGTTACGAGTCCGATGCCTTACCGATCAGGCCACCTCGGCCTTTTTCTTTTCTATCATACTGTAACGGAACGTTTACGCCCAATGATTAAATTTTTGGAATTAAAAAAAAAATCCAAATAGATCTAAATTTAAATTCTGAGTTATAAAACTGTTCTTTTCAACACGTTGAGAAGAAAATTTTGCACTATTTTTTTTTCTTCTTTCATTTAACCTTGATTGATGAGCATGTGTCACTTGACTTGACATAACTTTTATTTTCGAGGTAAACCGTGCAACCCCGAGCAACGCAGTTATAGTGTACATATAAAAGTGTATAGTACATTATACTACATAAAATATTGCTTTTAATTTAAATGTATTTTAATGAAACACCGGAGACATTTAATAACATTGTCGCCTCAGGGCAACAGTAATAAGACATATAATCCCAGGAATAACACTTAAGATATCCTACTGTTACTCTGAGGCGACGATATGTTCACTTTATTCACTCACTCTAGTTTTGTATTTAATCGACTCTTTAACGTATTAGTAACTACTGCCATCCAAAAAACTTCTTGGACAGTTTTCGTTTTTATTGATGTGGTAAGCAAACCAGTATGTAGTAAGCACATTTTCTCATGGACTCGTGCTTGTGATGGTAATGAACTAGAAAATACCCCCCCCCCCCCCCGGTCTAACTAACTTGCGTTCAGGCTCAATTGAGTGCTTAGCAATTCCCATGTCTGTGTCTGTCCCCTTCTGGTGGTCGTGGGAAAATGCTGGAAAACAAGAAAGTAACAAACTTGTAAACTAGCAACACATGTGCGGCTAATTTTCATGGGTGCTCACTGCGGGGGGTCGTCGTTCTCGCTGCAGACGAGGTTGTCATGGGTCTTCGAGGATAAATCAATCTTCAATAGATCGCTTCCGCTGAGACGGGACATTCTGCGTTTCACAGCCTGGTTTTACAGGTTGTTTTTTTTTTTTTTTTTTTTTTTTGGGTAATGAGTAGGGTTGAACCAGTTGTCAAAGTTAAAAAAAGAAATTGCAGCCTTCAGGTTAGAAGAGAAACAGTTTGTATTATACTTTTTTTTGTGATGAAAGTCTGAAATTGGAGAATGTCGACACTCACTGATGATTCACCGGAAATATTCGGTTTTTCGCCGATGCCTTTGCATGCTAATGTTGACATGCATTCACTGGCGATTGTTGACATTTAAAACATTTTGGTCTATCAGCTTACATATACATTATTAAATATATACAAGTAATCTTGACAAGAATTTCTCACTTCTGGGTGCAGGGTGATGAGTATAGCAGCGATGGGGGGAGGGTGGTCGTAGATATTTATGGGCGCTCACTGAACACTGACTGGTGCTGGAAGGTATGTGAGAGCAACGTATTTAAGTGCGTTATTTCTGTGGAGTCACTCAGATTCTATTTTTTTTTTCAGTTGTTGCAATAAAAAGTCTTTTGATCAAATATAAAGAGTGTTTTTTTTTATTTATTATTATTTATATAATTCTAAAGACTTTCTACAAGCTTTGTTCGCACTAAAAAGTATGAAACAAAATAAGTATATGCTTTCTTGATAACAACACTCAAAAATAGTAGTTGATCTTAATATCTTCACATTTCAGATAATTCTGAAACAGCTAATAAGATTTAAATTAAAAATATAAAAAAAGCTTTTGAAAACGCTTTTAAACTGAAGACTTACTTGAATCTAAGAATGCTCGGAAACCTGCATTATTTAAAAAGTTAAAAATACCCAAAATCCAAATATTTTTGCTTTTTTGAGCGTTGAAATTAATTTGTTAAATTTATTAACAACATTAACTTTCTAGTTACTACATAGTATTTTTCTGTTTTGGCAGCAATTAAAAAGCGGAACTATGTGAGTTTTATAATTACTATTATTTTTCATTGTTTTTGCCAACCGGAACTAAAACTAAAATGCGGACATTATGACAGAGAATGTAAGTTAAGAAATAGTCTTTAAAAAATGAAAGAAAATAGCATGCTTGTATTCACTCATATTCACACGTACGAAGTTATACTTCTTGAATTGATAACTGTTTTATAAATTCAAAAATAGCAAATGGTTGGCCAAAAGTTCTTTTCAATAAAGTTAGTCCGAAGCAACTCTTCCCACTAAATTAGAATTTATATAAGATTTTCCGTCCAAAACTGAATTGATAATTAAACAAATAAAATAAAATACAATAAGGAAAAGAAATAAAAAAAAGAAGAAGAAAATCTTTCGAGAAAAAAAGTTTCTCTCTCTGCCCCATCCCTCTTTTTTTTTTTTTTTGTTTATGTTTATGTACTTATTGTGTTCATTACATTTCGAATTGGTTTGCTTCTCAGCATTATTTTTAGGGATAATCACATCATATTTTATCCAGCTTTAACTTTTTCGTTCTGAACTTTCACAAGAATGATAGTAGAAAATAATTAAATAAATAAAAATAATAACAATACATATATCTAATATATAAAAATCTCCTGTCACGGTGTTAGTGTTTGAACTCCTCTGAAAGGGCTCGACCTCGAAAGGGCTTTTTTTTTTTTTTTTGAAATCATTGTAAAAACCAGTGTTGAAATTCACTGTAAAAACCAGTGTTGAAATTCATTGTAAAAACTAGTGTTGAACATCATAATAAAAACCATTGTTGAAAATCATTGTAAAAAGTATTGTTGAAAACCATTGCAAAAGCCTTGCTTGAATACAAACATTTTATATGTAGACAAACAGAAGAGGGTATTTTTCTTATTTTGGCGGAAGGGGCTCTTGCTTTTGGGGGGAGGGGTCTCCACGATATCGAGGGAGGGTGCGCCCTTTCCCATAGGGGGTAGGGCACTCCTGATTTACAAACACATAACAGATACATACATTATTATAGACTTCAAAATACTCTGAGATTAGAGAATCCGCAAGAATTCAGTACATTATGCACGCAAAAAAAAGCATTAGTTGAATAATATTTTAGAAAGAAACGTTCAAATTTGCAAACCCCTAAATGACTCCGGGTTAGCTTCCCCACGCCTTTTTTTTTTTTTTGAAAACTTTACCACACGTGTAAGAGTAATTTTTACTCCTTTCACCCTCCAGTACTGAAGTACACTACAAAGGGGTGCCGTAGAGGGAGGTCCATGGCGCAGGCTGCCATTGAAATGTTTAGGTCGATGAGTGGGGTGGGGGGGAGGGGTATTTGGGCATTTCTTATTGTTTTTTTTATCTCATATTGGGGAGTGCTCTGTATAATTTCAGGCGGGGGGGGCATCGCCTTGGGGAGGGGAATCCTTGTATTACCATCAAATTTCTTTAATCATAACTTCACATTTCGTTATTTATCGTGAATGTGTATTCTGCTTCCAAGCACAAATGTTGTATCTGCAGTACTTGATTCGGATGCAACTTTTCCAGCAATTTTTTTTTAAATATTTCCCATTGACAAATGGTCATAAAACGTTGACTTTATGTGAAATACATGACAAAGAACCACCTGGTGACCGTTACTCAATTTTGATGAAAAGTGCAGATACGACGTTTGTACTTAGCACCGCAGTATTAATACATACAAGGATAAAAAGCACTTCAATATAAAGCACGTCATTAAATACTATCAGACGAGAATTCCCTTAGAATAAATGCATAAAGTGAGAAAAAGTCATAAATAAATTTTGTAAGTGTTTGAAGCTCGGTTAGAGGGGGGGAAAAATGTCATCGCCGTAGTTTTTAAAAGTGTTTCTGTGAGACGAGCTGACTAAGCAACTACATCGCTTATTTTGGCGAAAGTATTAAAAAAACTACGAAACGGGAAATAAGAAACATGCGTTATTTTATGCGATGTGATATTTATAACGTTATGCATATTTCAAATTTGATACAAGACCTTATGCAAATTTTGAAAACACTATCGGAAAAGTTATGAAATTGAGTAGATAAAAAAAGCAAGAATAAGTTTTATCTAATATTTTCTCTGTCCTTTAGAAATATTAGGGTTGAATATTATTATCAAGTTTCGTGAAAATTTCACTGAAGATGGCATTTATACAGTAAACATTGAAGACACTTAACAGTAGATTGAAAATATATATACAAATTTATTTATAATAACGAAATTACTTTTTCCTTTCCTTTTACCCTGATTGCTATTGAGCAATCACGAATTATTCTCACTTTACGTAGGTGAAGTTGTTTTTTTTTTTATATTTATTTTTATTTTTATTTATTTATTTATTTATTTTTTCAGATTACCATGACGACGAAAATAGGTCTAGCTCTTTGTTTTTAATATTTATTTAAAGAGATTAATTTTCGTCGTCATGGCTTCAAATTGTCTGCGTTCATTCAAGACTTGAGTTAATCAAGCAGATTTTACACTAAAAAACGAAAATTTTTGTGCAAAATCATGTTTTTTCAGGAAAAACAATTATGAAGATGAATAGAAAAACTTCATCTCCTCGTTTCCAAACGAAACAAAATTAGAGTAGAATGAAAATTTAACAATAAAATAAAGAGTTAATTATCAAATATTTAATTGGTTCCTGATATTTTTGCACAAAAAAAGTTTCAAAATTTAAATCCAACGATTTAATGTCTCAGTCATTTGTTCAAACATTCAATGCCAAGTTTATTGAGGGTTTTTCAATCTTGTGCCTTTTCTTCTCTTTCATAGACCAAAAACTAAGAACAGATTTAGCCTTTCTGTTTTTTAAAGTTTCTGTGACCAAGATTTTATTTTACCTTATTTATTTATTTATTTATTTAATTCCCCTCTTCCTTCTTCTATCGTTATTGCTTTTTTATTGTTTTTTAAAGCAATGAAGGTCGCTTGCTGGTTTTACTTTGCCGTGGCTTTTTATTCGTTTTCTCATTGGTTAGATAACGAGTCACATGATTGATTGCCACTATTTTAGAAAACTGTTTTACACAATCACATTTCCCGTAATAATTCCTATAGTCTGCTTTTTGCAAACAGTGTTTATTATTCTTTCTTTCCTACTTTCTTTCTTTCTCTCTCTCTCTCTCTCTCTCTCTCTCTCTTTTTGAGCAATCACGATTGCTTATTGTTCTCATTTGACCGTTTTTGGTGTCCGTGCTTTTTTCAACTTGGACCAGAAGCCTTTGCAGCACCACCGCTCACCGTCCTCTGCTGGCGGCGCGGCTGCTCCGGTTTTGAGCTTTCCGCTTCTCCTGGTCGGAGGCGTCCATGTCCTACACACACGCACGTTCACACACACGACTTCACACACCTACGTGCATACACACAGGTCTACGCACACACACAACTATGCACAAGTAACCGCCCAGGAGGAGAGGCAGACTTGGGGGGGGGGGGCAGGAGCCGTTTCTAGAAACAATAACTCCTGTCTCAGTTCGTGATTGCGAAAAACATAATTTGAATTCAAAATTTCAGAATTCAAACTAATTTTCTTTTCTTTTCTTTTTTTTTTTTTTTTGTCAATTCTTTTGGATTGCATATTTTCTGTACTTTTTATTCAATTTGTAAATTTCTCTTTTGGAATATTGTTTAACTGTAACCGCTTAAGTGCGATAATTGTAAATGATTGTTCTTTAAATCATGCCTAAGAATTTCTTATACCAAAGATATTTGAATGAATTCATTTTCAATTTGTCTGTTTTAAGATAAATATTTTTAAAATAACAATTTTTAATAGTATCGTTTATTAAATATTTTAATTGCACATATTTCTTTCAGTATAGATATTTATTTTTTAATGATTGCTTCATTCATGTATAGTGCGACTTTTAAAATATTACTTGTTTGTGTTCTTTTTGCATGGTTTTAGCATGAATAAAAAATCCGAAAAGTTACATCGAAATTTCTGCAAAGTTTGTTTTAGTAATACAAATTCTTTTCACTACAGAAACTACACTAAACTAAAACTACACTAAAGTTGAAAAGAAGAAGAAAAAAAATGTTTCAGACGTGGCCTTGATTACAAAACTTTGATTTGTCAGACACAAAGTTATTTATTTATTTATTTATTTTTTTCAAATAGTTTTTGAAATTTTAAATTAAAAAGTTCGAATTTCAATCGCAGACGCTAATGCGATGTTGTTTTTCTTTTCTTTTTTTTTTCTTTCTCTCTTCTGTATTATTCTTTATTTATTTATTTATTTCTGAATTGCTCAAAAACTTTCCTTATCAAAATGAAATCAAAAAGTTTTATGCACCCATGCTATGTCTAAAACTCTTCCTGCCCTGATAAAATTAGCGCAAAACAAGTCTATCACTTATTAGATAAGGAATAGTAAAGATTACAAATTTAGTCATCGAGCTTAATTTTATGTTTTTTGAACAGTTTAAAATAAACCGGAAATTAAACGTATTTCACCTCAACGTCTTAGCGAAATTTTTTCATACTAATTTTGTTTTTTCAAATCGGAATAGGGGAGGAAGGCATGCAGACAAATAACAAAGGCACCCATTTCTGCACCAAGCCCAGTCCCATCATTAAGAAGGGGTCAGGATTGAAGGACATTAGCCCCCTCCTTCTATCCCCCCTACCCCACACTGAAAGAAAACAATGCATTTGCTAAAAATAAATGTAGTTTTTCTCATTTTATTATAATTCGCACTGAATTTATACCCGTTGACCATTATTACACTGAATTTATACCCGTTGACCATTATTATACCCGTTGACCAACACTGAATTTATACCCGTCGATGTATCAGTTATGTATTCTACAGAGTGTAGTAGTAAAAGTAATTTTTCTTTTATTATCTTGATTACAAAATGTATGAACATTTGAAAGACACTAAATGAGAAACGAGTTAAAATGGCTATTTTTTAATCATAGGGTGTTCATAAATTATTCGTATACAGTCGACCCCCGCCCCCGCTACAACGCGATCCGACTTATGCGAAATGGCTATAACGCGATTTTTCCCCCAGTAAACAATTTTAGATCAAACGCGAATTCCTCGCCCGCAGCACGAAAATTTTCGGAAGGGGATTGAGGTGTGTGAGTATCGGCTTTGTTATTTTCAACTAAATTTTTTTTTTTTTTTTTTTTGTGAATGGACCTTCATCCCTTTAGCATCACTGAGAGCGGAAGTTGACCACATCGTACTAGTTTGAACATCGCTTATACAAATACTTCTCATTTTCCATTTATTTTCTTCATTCTAAATGCGAATGTTGATGAAATATAATGACACCTAAGATAGCCGTTTCATCTAAAGTTTATGAAGATTAAAGAAAAAGAGAAAGTTTCTGACAATTAAAGCAAAGCTAAAGGTTATGCGCATGAACAACTATAAAATGCGTTGAAGGTAGCACTACAATTAGGTATGAGTGAATCTTCCATACGTACAAAAAGTCAAGAAAAAGGAAATCCGCAAAAGCTCACCGAGTAGTATCTAAGGAAAATGCTAAAATTATGAAAATGGAACCTGCTCTCGTATTGTGAATTTAGGAAACCAGGAAGAGGGGTGTTACCATAGACGGAAACGTTATTAAAAAATAGTGAAGCAACTGTATTGTTTATTAAAAAATATATAAAAATAACGGATGGATCAAGCAGCATAACTTATCATCATCTTCACTTTATTAAGTTACAAATATCATTACTGGATCTACTATATACATTACAACTATAGTCATTTGTTTTTCTTAACTACATAAGTATGCACTGCGTACCGTACTGGTTTATTTTATGTATTTTTCTTTCCTATTGATCATTGATTTTGTACATCGTAGCAGTATTTTGGGTTGAATAAAATGTTTTTTTTTTTTTTTAATACAAATAAAAATTTAGCTTTTTATGTAAGAAACAGTAATGTATAGTTGAGAAATGATTTTAAACAGTTTTAGGTGGTGTTTACAAGTTTTTAAAATAATTGGGTATATTTATAAAAGTTGTTACAAACACCCTTCACCACAGCACAAAATTTCGATTAGCGCGAAAGGTCTTGGAACACATCCCTCTCGTAAGTCGGGATTCGACTGTAATTTATTGCATGGGAAGTATTTTAAAATTGCTGAATTAAAATGTTTTGTTTAATTCACAAAGATTAGTTTCTCCCGATTGAACTCGGTATAGGTGGATTAAAACTACCATTGATTGAGGAGTAACATAGAAATGAGTAGAACCCGAATGATGTAAGGAGCAAAATTATCAAAATATGCATGCAAATATTCACTAAAACCCCCTCAAAAATATGCGCTATTTTTTTTATCAACGCGAATAAAAGTTTTCACATCTGGATAAAAACACAAATGGCCTTTTTATCCTTGCATTTTTTATACTTACGGCGGTAAATTTCAATTTTTGTGGCACTCCAACCATCAAGAAGACGGAGTATAAAGTTTGTTGCACGACTAAAGCATCAGTGAGAGAAGTTAAAGATTCTGATCTGAGGAGCGAAAACGCTGTATAGATCTTCGTTTAGTGAAGTGAGTCATTAGCATCTTAAACTAAGAAGGATTTTACTTTCACAGGTTCATATACACAGTACCGTAAAATAGTACAACTTTGTGCCAAGAGGACAACAATGGGCCACTGTTGCCATGGTGATGAATTTGCTCTCTAGTGGCTTCTTTTTCGAACTTACGAGCTCCAAAAAAAATTCACCTGGTAGTATAACCATATAGGTTGCTAAAGACACTTTATCAGAGATTACTATTTTTGTTGTATACCTTAGATAACTTAATTGTTCTTAGTGCGCGATTCGACTCACTCGTGGACGAGCAAAAAGCCTCCTTTGGGCAAACCACTTATACTGTTTTCCAATTTCTGGTAAGTTCAGATTTGATTTACTATTCTGTCAGTGATGAATTCAGCCGCTTGTTGAGTTAAAATGTTTCATAGTTTTCACAAGCTCTCAACATTTGTTGAAAATGGGAATGTTGGGTTACAGCAATGGGCCACTTATTTTTCATAGTTTTTAGTAGCTTGGAGCTTCATTTTATTCTCTGTAGGGATGTTTTCGTCATATTTTGTGTTATTTATTGTAAATAATGGCAAGAAAAGAAAGAAGAAAGCTTTGGGGGTCGCCCTTTCGCCCGTATTCATAGGAGTTTTTGTAGAAGGAGCTGACTGAAATCCGGGCCAAATATAAATTGAGATTATTTTTGAAAATTATTTATTTTGATTAGATTTGGAATGTGAAATGTGATTTCACATTTCAGTTTCCAAAATTTTTGTTGATCTCATTTAAAGTTTGTCAGACCTACGTTCTTTCTGAGACCTAAGTATAGGTAAATAGCCTTTAGTTGGTGAGATTTTTCTACTTTTCATATGTTTCTATGTCAAAACCTAGGCAGACAATAAAGAACGTTACTTACATTTACCATGATGAACTTTATTAACCACTCAAGACGACAAGTGATGAATAAATTTGAAATCTTAAAGTTGAACTTTAAAAAGTTGGAAAAAAAAAGTAAATGATTTACTAAAAAAATTCTTAATACAGTTTCAAGCAGAATGCAATTTGTAGTTTCAGACAACAATAGGCCATATCAAGTTTCAATGTATTTTCTAGGTTAATTCCCCTTTCTTCTTCTTTCCAATCTAGATTTTTTTAAACATTTCATTTGAAAGACGAGATGTATAGCTACCATTGCTAAAGTCTTCAAATTTCAAAATCAAAAATGTACACAGAATTTTCATTGAAAGCATCGAAAAATGGCCCATAGTTGGACCATTTTACAGTAGCTTTTACAAATGAAGTAAAACAAAGTGCCTATTAATGGAAACAAAGGCTGAATTCTTCTTTGACAAAAAAAAATGTCAGTTCGGCAAGGATGCACCCCCCTCCACCAAAAGCAAGGGCACCCTCACCAAAAAAAAGCACACGAAGCCTTCCCCCAAACAAATAGAAAAATGCCCCTTAGCCCTTCCTTCTCAAAATCTCTATGGCGCAAACTGCGCCACGACCTCCCTTTCGACCCCCCCCCCCCTCCCCCAGGTGAGTACCCCTGTTTTCGGTCTGTGTTCATCTGTTGATAGAGTGACAATTTTCAAAATTTCAATTCTTCTAATATGGAACTGTTTAACTTGTGTTAATGCAATGGAGAGGAAAAAAATCGCTTACTTGCTGGTAATCCTTGATTGCAAAGCATTTAAACAATCAGAAACAGATTTAAAATATTTTTAGCAAACACAATGAATATTAAACCTGAATTTTAGTGTGGCTTTTGTAGAACTGCGGCATTGGCGACAACAGTCATTTACCATGGCAACCCTTCGTCATAAGGCTATAGTCAAGGACTGCTCTCGGAGCAGAAACTACACTAAATGGTAGTCTTATCTGAGCTCTTCAGAGAGAAAACCTCAGAAACGGAATGACCAACTATCTGCATCACTTAGCTGAGAACATAAACCCTTTTTTTTCTCCTTCTTTCAGATTTATATTTATTTATTTTTTCTTTCTTTGGCTTGGTTGGATATTCTGAATTGAGCTGGGAAATGCCTAAATTCATCTTATAGTAAAAGAGAAGAAAGAAAATTTATGTTTCTGGATTGAGAATCGTAAAAGAGGAATCATAAAGTTTCATATCTCTTCTAAAATGAAGAAAAAAAAAAGCCAGAATTCATAGCAATTGAGATAAACTTCTTCTAAACTTTATTTTTTAAGAGAAGATTTAATGGTCAAACATATTCTTTGTTTAAACATGAAATCAAGAAATAGTACAATTTTGAACTAATGAGCGCTTAAACTTATGCCAATACTTGAATATCAACGTATGATTACATACTGAAAATGAATAAAAATTTTCTGAAACGTCTCGCTGCATAGTGTAAGTAATTTACTTGTTTAATTTGAAGAAAAGCTATGCAAGAAGTAACTTGAATTTTCTCGTCGTATCAAAGTACATAGCCTTTTCAAGAGGAACTAGGGTGCCACAGCAATAGGACCCGGATTGAGAAAAGGCCAGGAATCAAAGATTTTTATTAAAGCTGATTTTTATATGCATGTTGCAAGGACTAAAAGGTGTTTTAAAACTTCAAACTCAGTGAGATTTGTAATCCTAAAAAAACGAGGAAACTAAAAAAAAAAGAAAAATAATCTCCGAAATAGATTTAGTAGGCTGTATGATACAAGTTGCCACAGAAGCAATTGAACCATTTTATAAATTCAGCTCCCAGTACATGTATATTTGCAATCTAATAAATAACCTTAATAAAATAGAATAAAAGCAAAAATGCAAATTTTCATCATTTTCACACTTTATTTAATTAAAAGTTTCATCACTTGATCAAAAATTGAAACTCAAAATAGTAGCTTATCTGTTGCTATGAATATAGTAAGCTGTTTTTAACCGTGAAGATAATTTGAGGAACTGAAGAGGATTGCTCGCCATATTCTAATATAGCAGATGTTATTGCTCAATGTTAATCTACTTTTGAAATAAAAATTGCATAGTGTATTCATAAATTCTCGTGTACTTTTCCAGTTAACTGATTACAGTTTTAGCTTTGAAAGTACTAAGTATTCGACGAGTTAAAAGTAAGGGAAAAGGGTGTGAAAACGGGCTGAAAAAGAGAGACAGAGAAGTGGCTGTGGAAAATGAATGGAGAGAGGTTAGCAGATATGAGCGAGGAAACCCCCTCCTTGGGGCAATATAAAGGGATAAGATAGGAAACGATAACAGTTCGCTCGCTAACTATCAAGTGCATGTCATTTCGCATACTTCTATAACAGATTTGGAAAGCTTTTTTTTTTCTTTTTTCTTTTTTGAGCAACCACGATTGCTTATTGCTTTTACTTGACCGTAGTTGATGCTCCTTTGGTTTTATTTGTCCATGCTTATAATGCATACTTCTCTGTTCTGCTCAGTCAACAAAAATTCAAATCATTTCAGATTAGTCTTTTACTTTACTAGAGTGACTAATGAAAATTATGAAAATGATAGTGGTTGCGATAATTGTATTTGATTCACTGTGAAAAGGACAGCGAATAAATCTAACAATAACTGTCGCGTTTTCACAGTCGTTCACAGTTATTTTCTGCTCAAAAACAAATCACAACCAGTGTTAGAAGTTCGTCGCGTGAAGAAGTCAAAAAAAAAAAAAGGTAGCAATAGAATTTTGTTTGTCGGAACTCCTTGATTCTAATAGAGTATGTACAGTCGACTCCCGCTACAACGCGATTCGACTTACGCGAAATGGCTATAACACGAATTTTTCACGAGTAACGAATTTTAGAGCTAACGCAAATTTTTTGACCGCAACGCGATTTTTTTTTTTTTTTTTTTTGGAAGGAAGTATCAGCTTTGTTATTGGCTACTTAATATTGATTTCGTGAATGTTATTACATCCCTTTAAGTATCACTGACAGCCAAAGTTCCCACACCAAACTAGTCTAATGCATCAAATAACCACTCAGCATCTTTTATTTATTTATTTTTTTTCATTCTAAATATAAAAGTTGATGAAATATAATGGCACCTTAGTGTCACCTTCATCTAAAGTTTGTGAAGATGGGAAGAAAAAGAAAGTTTCTGGTTAAAAAAGTATAAAAAAGGCTAAGATCCTCGATATGCTTGAAAAACTACAAAACGTCAACAGTAACGCGACAATAAGTATGAGTGAATCTTCCATATACGTACAATTAAAAACCAAAACACAAAGATATCCGTAAAAGTTCCGAGCTTTGTTTCAATATTAAAGCCTGCAGAGCAGTGTTTAGCAAAGTAATTATTATGAAAATGGAAGCTGCTCGGATTAATAAAGAGATCATGAAGAGGAGATCTTGCCACAAATTGAAACGTTATAAAAGAAAAGGCGAAGCAACCGTGTTTAAAAATGTATTAGATAAGAATAACGATCTGATCATGGAGCATAAATCATCACCATATTTATTTTTTAACTCTTAAATATTTTTACAGTATCTACTGTACAGCACTATTATAGTGCACCATTCAAATTCTACTTCATGTTGTGCGTAACGTGTTGTTTTATTTTATGTTTTTCATTCCCATTGATCATTCATTTTGTGCATCTTAAAGTATTCCATGTTCAAAAGCAGTTTTTTATTTTTTAAATACAATTAAAGTTCAGTTATTTATGCAAGAAACTGTAGTGTATGGTTAAGAAATGCTTTAGAGCAGTTTGAGGGGTGTGAGGGGTGTTTAGTAGTGTCTAAACGTATTTGGTATGCTTAAAAAAATATATATATGCTTATATTTTTTCACAACGCGAAATTTCGACTTACGCGAGGAGTCTTGGAAATCATCCCTCGCGTACGTCGGGATTCGACTGTACTTTCAGGAGCTGTCAACGATTTTTCATAGGGTGCTACTTTTGTATAAATGAAAATTATTTTGTAAAAAATCAAATTTTAAAATTTTACAAAAAAATTTGATTTTTCACAAAAAAAAAAAAATTACAAAAGTAGCACCCTATGAAAAATCATTGACAGCTCCTGAAAGAACATACTGTATTAGAATCAAGGAGTTCCGACAGCAAAGGGTCCGTTTTCGTTAGTCAAAACTTTGTTGTGGATCCCTTTCAAGCAGTTAGAATTTTGTGAAGGGCCCGCAAGCAGGCCTGAATTTTCTCTGGTCCTTAACTTTATTCTGAGTCAAAAGAACTTCAACGTTCGGTGGCAGTTGGATTACGTGGTTTGAACGCAAGCCATAAATTTACAGAAAAAAAATCATTTTAATGCGATAGATTTGGTTTTCAAACCTTCAGCATATGTATTAGTTTATTTTTATTTATTTTTTTTTTTTTTGAAGAGAAACATTTCAAATTCAATTCCCTAGCTGAAAATTAGTGATTTATTTCCGCTTCTAACTTGTGAATAAGAATAGTGTGGAAATATGTTTTTCTCTGAATTTCAAGCATCTCCTCCCATCACGGCAGGCTTTCATTCAATGACCAAATTACTCTTTTTCTATCGTGTTTCTCCCGCCCCCTCCATTCAATTTGATTTCACGTTTCAAATCTCCTAAAGGAACATACATTCAGTGGTGCTGCCACGGGAGGGGTTTGAAGGTTAAAACGCCTCCCAGAACTCGAACACATTTATTTCCCCCGTACAAATCAGAGGGAAAGTACTATTTAAAATTTTCTAAGCGGGATGAGTTTCAACAAATATCTTACTGTTTTTAATGATCGGGAAGCAGTCAAAAATTACTTTCCAATTCTTAAATATACAAGTAATATTTCATGATGAGCATCCTCAAGGTTATAAGATAGTTGAAATGGTCTCTAGAAAACACAACAATGTATCATGGTCGGTCTGCACTTGCTGCCAGCACTGCACAAATCCTTTTTGAGAAAACCTAGAGAGAGGATATCTACCACGGGATTTTCAGAGACTCCTTCAGAGGCGTAGGAACTTTGTAGAAGTAGGGGGAGCTGGGACACAGTATAAGAAGAGTCTGGAATCTAAGGGGCAGAAGCAGAGACGCAACCAGAAAATAATTTTTTTTTGGGGGGTGGAGGGAGGCTTTTAAACGTTTTTCTCCATAAAATATTGGCTTCGAAGCTTCCATCTCTTTTTGAATATTGTATATATACAATTGTTTATGGAGAGAATGAGGTGATTAAACTTCTGGTTTTGAAAAGGAGTCGGTTAGTACTCGAAGTTGAGCACGTAGAAATAGAGGTGTTTCGGGGTCTCTCCCGGAAAATTTTCAAAATTCTTGTTTTAAAATCGAACTTATAGGTGATCTTTGATAATGTTAAGGGGAGAAAAGGTTCGAATACCCCCCTTGAAAAATTTTCGAAATTAATGTCTTAAAATGCGATTATATACTATATTTGTTGCCTTTAGTGAAAATATGACTCGAAGGATTGTCCACGATCGATTTTTCGAACGATTTACACCTCCGTCCCAATATTTCAAATTGGAAGTCCTAATACCCCGTTTACACTGGCCGAGATATACTAGTTTATTTTTAAACGGTGTTAAAGTTAAACCGCGAGCCGAAACGGGCGTTTACACTAGCATTGATTTAAACACGTTTAACCGTAACTTTTTGTTTGTTTACATTCTGTCATTCTGCTGTAGCGTCGTTACTTTTTTATTTTCATGCTCACTTACACTGTTTTTGTTATTAAAGAAAATAATATTCAGAACTGAATAGTATTTTCTAAGCTCATTGCGAAATATATTTAGCAGTTTGTACGATTCTTATTTGTTTTTAAGCAATTTATGATTGAAGAATTGATTTCGTGTGCACGAAAAAAAAACCCTTCAAAATCAAATCTTTGAACTTGAAATTAGATTAATAGAGTATTTTGGGGTATTTTGAGTATATGGCAGGGGAAAAGGCTGTACTAGGGCTCTACTCTGGAAATTTTTCAAAATTGAAGTCCTAATAGAGAGCGTTTTTCAATGATGTAATCAGAAAAGGTTCAGAGGTTTCTTATTTTTTTCAAAATTGTAGTTGCTGAAAAACGCGACTGTGGATCATATTTGTTGGCGTTAGGGGTAAAGCAATTTTTTTGAAATTGAAGTCCCAAAAACGGAATATTACATAATCTCCCATGTTGTTGGAGGGCAAGGCATTCAAAGGACTCTCTTCCGGAAATTTTCAGGGAATTGAGCCTTGAAAACAAAATTTGAGGCGCTCTGTAATAATTTTGGAGGAAAGGGGAGGCTTCGACAGCGTAGTATTTAGAAGACTTTTTTATTTTCTGAGAACTAGAAAAAGGGGAATAGATGAAACAGGAGGGCGGAAAAACAGAACGTTGGATATGTGTTAAAATGAATTGTTCACTATATATTATATTATTCAGATAAATTTTTAGTTTAAAGTCTTTGAGTCTTTGATAGAAACTATAAAATATTGTTGGGTTTTTTTTTTTTTTTTTTGCAATAATAGATGAAAGGTAACAATTTTGGCATAAAAATATATCTGTAAGTGATGAAAAAATCGTAATTTTGAGAAAGCAAAAAAAAAAAATAATAATTTGAATTTTGACATCTGGAATTCAAATTATGTTTTTCGCAATCATGAGTGTGTGTGTGTGTGTGTGTATGTAGGTGTGTGTGTTTGTGTCTGTGTGCAGGTATGACTGTGTGGGTAGTTGTGTGTATGAGTGTTTGTGGTAGGGGGGTAGGGAATGTGTATGTGTGTGTAGGAATATGTGTTTGTGTCTGTGTGCAGGCATGAGTGTGTGGGTAGTTGTGTGTATGAGTGTTTGTGGTAGGGGGGAATGTGTATGTGTGTGTAGGTATATGTGTTTGTGTCTGTGTGCAGGCATGAGTGTGTGCGTAGTTGTGTGTATGAGTGTGGTAGGGGGGAATGTGTGTGTGTGTAGGCATATGTGTTTGTGTCTGTGTGTAGGCATGAGTGTGTGGGTAGTTGTGTGTAGGTGTGTGTGTGTACATGTCCGTATGTATGCGTTTGTGTAGGTGTGTGTATGTGTGTGTATGTGTTTGTTTGTACGTGCGTGTATGTATGCGTGTAAGTGTAGGATATTGACGCTACCTGGAGATGGGTTTGCTAGAGGAGCAGCATCGTGAGGCTGGTCGACGGTGGTGCTGGCGGGAAAATAAAATGATAGCACATCAAAACAGTCAAATGAAAGCAATAAGCAATCGTGATTGCTCAAAAAACAAGAATAACTGTAACTTCGTAAAGTATAATCTGAGGGGTCAGATAACTTAAAATGAGATACAGTGTCTCCCAAAAGTGTTCGTACACCTTGAAATTTTGTAGTAAAATCAAAATAACGCGAAACTGAATTCGAATATGAAGTCCTTTTTTTTTTCACACCATTCCTATGCCATTCTGAATAAAACCCAGTAGCTTTTTTCAAAATATTGCCAGATTTTATTTTTGAAATTTGTCAAAAGACGAAGGGTCAGAGAAAAAAATACGCCACAAAAGTCATCACACACTGAAATATTTTCGAATAAATTCATGATTAAAATTATCATAAGTTTTTTTTATTATTTTTGCATTGTGATGACACACTGTAAAGTTGTTTGGGTGTAATTTTTTGTTCATTTATGCCCTAAAATTCTGCTTATTATTTTAAAATGGCAGCTATGCGTATAAACCAAAAACACAATTTGAAATTTGATGTTTTTTCTCTCTCAGCAGGCCGTAAATTCGTTTGAAATGTCTCTAAATTAGTTAATTTATACCATTCTATAGTGAAGTGCTTGATAAAATGCTTTAAAGACAAGAATCGGATCGAAAACAAGGTTAGAAAATGTCAAATGCAAAGTTAAGAGAGCGTGATCGGGGATTTACAGTTAAAAAAATGACGAAAAATACACCCTTGAGTGATGAAAAAATTTTCTGCAGAATTGAATGAAACATTTTCGTTTCATTTTCCCCTAAAATTATTCGCCAAGTTCTCTGATTACCTGGATCAAATGGGACCTCTTCCTGCAGAAATTTTCTTGTTCGTGCGAAAAACAGAAAGCTTACGTTTTCCGCCGTAAAATCAATGATAAATGTCCAAAACATTTTGGAACAACGTCTTACTTAAAAATAAAAATTAATTCCACATTTTGGGTTAAATTGTTGCATAATTGTAAATAGAAAAAAAAATGAGAAATTAAATCTAAAGAACTTAGTTGGGATCAGTTAATCAGGACGGTGAAGGTGTTCTTGTGTGAGGGTGCAGGACTTGGAAGTTTGAAATTTTTCGATGAATCATGCTGTTCAGTGAAATATTTTTAAACAAATTTTAAATTATTAGCCCAAACTTTGGCAATCGGAAACAACTTCGTTTTTTTAAATCAAGATAACGATAAGAAGCACACGTTTGCGTTTGGCGCCTCAAATATTGTCATTAGGCTTAGAAATATCTTCTCAATCGCCAGATTTAAACTTAATAGAACATATTTGGAGATATCTGGTGGATATATTACGAAAATACACTATTGAAACGGAAAACGAATTAGAAACAGTAAGACTCGAAGTGCGGCTGAACGCTTACTCAGAAATTGTTCGAAAAAAAAAAAAAAGAAAGAAAAAGAAAAAAAAAATGAAATCTATTCCCAGACGTTTAAAAGCTGTTGCTGATACTGCATGATATTCTACTAAATAACTTAGTAAAAAGTTAGATTATTTACTAGTTTTTTTGACATTTTTTCAAAGTGTACGAAAACTTTTGTGAGATCAAGTTTCTCGCACTTTTTGATTATTGATTTCTTAAAAATCAAGTTTTATTATGTTATTAACAATTTTCATGTAGTTTTATTAAAAAATAAATCATAGATCTTATAATTAAATACCCGTTCCAAAATATTAATTTTAACGAATCGATAATGGTGTATTTCATTGAAAATCGTAAGTGTACGAATACTTTTGGGAGCCACTGTAAGTTTTTGGAAAGTTGAAATTATTTGAACAAGTTCAACATTATTTGAACAAGTACAAACAACCTTAGTAACACCTTCATGTCTGGAGCACCTTCCATGTTATTCGTATTTAAATGCCAAACTGGCTCATTATTATCTCTTTCTGTGATCATTGGACTAATGCCGAATCCAGGGGGGGGGAAGGGGGGCGGCTATGAGGTTGGCTGCAGCCACCCCCATACCAGAAATAAATTCTTTCACCCTCTGTCTATGCATCTTAATGTTAAAAAAATATATATAATTTCCTACATCCATTCTATCTTTATCAATTTATTTGTTTTCGCTCTTCTTAAGGTTGATACCAATTTGCGATAGTAACAGAAGTGTTAGTTTTCCGAAATTTCCCTTCAAATTTCTGAACTTTTTCCCTACCTGTTCCAAATATTTATACATTTACTCACTGAAAGAAGGAAAGGAGAAAAAAGTGTATATATAATAGCTACTTGTTTTTCTTTCTTTCTCTCTCTTTAATTTTCGTGTTTAATATCAATTCTTAAAATTTTGTCTTCTTTCTCGCTGTTTTTCACTATTTGTTTAACATCTTTCAGCTTTTCTTTCTTCTATTTCATTTACATCACCTTGTCAGCGTAATTATTTTTGCCTCCTTAACAAGAATTGAAAATTTTGCCTTCAAATTGCATAACAAATATGTCTAAACGAATGAAAAAATTTTGAATATACATTTAAAATTTAGAATTTTGACACTGAATACCAAATTTTAGATAATTTCAAATGTAACTCAGAAAGATTCATTAGTCATTAACATCCCTAGATAGCAGTTAATGATACAGAACACTTTCGTTAACATCGATAAACTTTGGTAATGACAAGGAGACCTCAGCAAGAATTTTAACTACCTCAGACGCCCCCAGAACAAAATTCTGGATTCGCCACCGCATTGGACAAAAAAAAACCGCATGCAAAACTAATAAGAATATGAACTGAACTCCAATGCCGCTCTCGAAAGTCGAAACACGAGGTCAAGGTGGGGAGCAAATCCATATTGGTACTGGTACTGATTTTCGCAGGCCGCGGGGTAGAGCCCACTTTTCCGCATTTCTGGAATCAAGAGATGTTTTAACAGTAAAAAAGGGTGAAGGTGAATTCAAGTGCACTGTCCGTCTGCCCCCTGCTTTTGTTGCTTATTGGGTGGAAATTCCGAAATTCCTAGAAAAGGCAGATCACATTTTTGAAATCAGGTTTGAGGAAATCAATGTACGGCAATAAGCTGCTGTGCTAGAATTTTCCGGGGGAGCTGAGCCGGTTTGAAATATTCCAGGGGGAGCTCAAGCTCCCCCAGCTCCCCCGGTTCCGACGCCTATGAACTTAATTATCTTAAAACTGTGGCAATTGATAAAGACTATCAGCCAACTTTGATTGATTCCATTTATAAAAAACTTTCAAATAAATCCCAAACTAATGTTCTTAACCGAACCTTCATCAGAAAGAATTTGGTTGTTTTGCCATTCTTTCCATGTGTAAGCTATCAGGTTGCTAAGATTCTAAAACGTTTCCAATTCCAGGTGGTGTTCTCTCCTATTAATAAACTTTCATTCTCTTCTCTTAAAGATCCTATTCACCCTCTTAATTGTTGTGGAATTTATAGAATTAATTGTAGTTGTAAACTTGCCTATATTGGACAGACTCGGCGTGCTTTAAAAATTCGCTTGAAAGAGCATCAAAATTACGTGAAAAAACAACAATTAAATAAGTCTAGTATTGCTCAACACTGTTGGGATTCGAATCACTCTTTTGATTTTAACTCTTATCAGATTATCCAAAAATGCCCCAATTCATCAGATCTTGACTTTTGGGAATCCTTTCATATTTTGAGGAACAGTTCTAACTTAGTTAACGATCTTAGTGCAGTTCCATATTTTTCTAACATTTGGCTCCCATATCTTTAATACTGTCCTTTCCAAATTCCCCCCTTTTTTTCCCCATTCATTTTTATCGATCTTCCTTTGTTTATTTTTACCTTTTTGTCTTGATTGACACTCCCCCCCCCAATTTTCTTCTATTTATCTTTATTTTTCCTTTTTTCGAATATTTTTTGTTTCTGTTTATTTTATTTCATGGTTTTCCATTCAGCTTTTCCTTTCTTGCGGTTTCACGGTTACTGACAATTTCTTTTCTTTGTTTAAGCTTCGGCTTAATCTTTGTGCAATTGAATTCTTTCTTTCTGGGTTCGTACCTAAGAGAAAGCTCTTGGCCTTTGCTTGCATTCCTATTGGTTCCTGATCGGTTTATAACTTTGTCACTGGTGTTTGGCTAATCCGCTGTTTTTATCTTTTAAGCTGCATGCTTATCTGCTCTTGGCTTTTGTCGGATGTCTTTTCATCCCTAAGCTCATTATTTTTTGCATTGAAAAAAGCGTTCCCTGTAACGCCGAAACACGTGTCTGCTGTAATTTACAAATTTGTGCTTCTTCTAACGTTGTTTTGTCTTACTTTACTGTTCAGCACAAAGGTATTTATTTATCTCAAATTCTTAGCTATTCATTTTGAAAAAAATTAAGTTATCGTAACTCTTTCACTTCGCCCCACATCCCCCTCCATTGCGCTAGGGAAGGTCCTGCACTGGGCATCAGTCCCCCTCCCCCTCCCCCATGTTTGTGGGGTTTTGTTGACCATGAAGTGTGGTATGAACAATATTAGACATAGGGGAGACCGAGGCAAGATGACTATGCTAACAATTTTCGTGGTTTATTAATTTATTTTTAAGGATAGTAAATTAATTTTACATGAGCTGTTAGAGTAGTCCTTTGTAGTAAGAAATATATTACCATTTAATTTTTCAAATACAAATAACGAAGGATATTTTTATTTTTTCATTTCCTTAACAAATCATCATCTTGCATCAGTACTGGAGCAATATGACTTTGACCTAGGGGCAAGATGACAACGTTGAAAAAGGTTAAACATATTTTATGTTTTGAATATGTTACTTAGTTTTACAAATGATAACTGTGTTTTTACATCTTACTAAGTATCAAATTAAGCGTAATGCATTGTAGCGTAATGTTCAAGTGTTAAGTTGTGCAGCTAACGACACAAATATAAATACCGTTTTCATGATTGGAACATTCCTTATGCCACCACTCTTGGCTTTTACAGCTCTGGATCCATTCTTCTATTGGAGGGTCACAAAATTACACTTTCAAAGCAAGGCATCTTAGAGCACTGTTCTTTGAATTTGATGCAACTGCATTGCTTAGCATGAATACGGGCCCACAGTAATATACTTGGGCCTACGGAACTTGGTCTGAGTTTTTTTTTTTACTCCCTTTTTAGCTTCACGAGCTTATTTTCCAGAGGCGTAGGAACTTGGTGGAAGTAGGGGGAGCTGAGACACATTATGCCATAACCAGAAAATAATTAGGGGGGGGGGGGCACTTAAATTTTTTCCCCATAAGAAATTAGCTTCTCAAAGCTTTTCTCTCTCCATCTCTCTCCCTCTCTCTCTTTCCCAGCAAAATTTTCAATCATATTTAATAAATACATTGTATATGGAGATAATGAGGTGATAAAACTCTGGTTTGAAAGGGGATCGGTCAGTACTTCAGCGCGTATAAGGGAAAATTTCAAAATTGTTGTTCTAAAAACGAGGTTTTAAGCGATTTTTGGAATGTTAAGGGGAGAAAAGGTTCGAATAAACTTCCTTGAAAAATTTTCGAAATTAATGTCTTAAAAACGGATTATATACCATATTTGTTGACTTTAGTGAAACTAGTAATATGACTCGAGGGATTGTCCTCGATCGAATTTTCAAATCGATTTACATTTCCCTCTCAATATTTCGAATTTGAAGATCCAAAATCGCTATTGTAGACAATCTTCAATGATGTCAGGGGAAAAGGCTGTACTAGGGCTGTACTCTGGTAATTTTTCAAAGTTGTCCTAGGTTGTTGCGTTCTTCAATGATGTTATCAAAAAAGGTTCAGAGGTTCCTTCTCCTTATTTTTTTCGAAATTATAATCTCTAAAAAATGCGACTGCGGATGATATTTGTCAGCGTTAGGGGCAGGTCCCGAATAACAAAATGTGAGGCCCTAGGCCTACAATAATTTCAGGGCTCCCTGAAGACTCTATTAGCCCTGTCGGAATGCATTTTCGGGGCCCAGAACTATGTAAATTATTTATTATGTGCATTCACGAATCCCCTTCGGGGCACTCGAAATTGTGGCATGGTAAATTCGCTAGTGGCAAAATTAACAAAAATTCTCCTTTAAGGAAGTTCTTTTCTAAATAAAATGCTTTTTTTTTATTATTACTTTTAAAAATACATGGAGTTTTTTCGTATAGTTGTAATGTTATGCATAATTCTTTCAGTAATTTGGGGCCCCTTAGAAAGATAGGGCCCCTTAGGCCAGGCCAATTAGGCCGAGGTCTAATTGGAATGTGAGGTAATCAGGCCTTGGTTATGCACCGAGCAATTTTTGAAATTGAATTCCCAGAAAGGGGAATATTATTTAATTTCCCATGTTGTTGGAGAACAAGGTATTCAGGGACTCTCTTTCGGAAATTTTCAGGAAACCGAGTCCTGAAAACAAAATTTTAGGCGCTCTGTAATAATTTTGAAGGAAAGGGAGGACTTTGGCAGCGTAGCATTTAGAAGACTCTCGTATTTTCTGAGAACTAGAAAAAGGGAAAAAGATGAAACAGGAGGGTGGAGAAACAGAACGTTGGAAATGTGTTAAAATGAAGTGTTCGTTATATATTTTATTGTTCAGATAAATTTTAGTAAAAGTCTTTGAGAGAAACTATAAAATATTGTAGGAGTTTTTTCAATAAATGAAAAATAATAAATAAAAAGTTACAATTTTGGCATGAAAATATATCTGTATGTGACAAAAAATCGTAAATTAGGAAAGCAAAAGATTTGAATATCTCTAACTTCGTAAAGTATTATGTTCAAAATTTTTCATTTCAATGAACTCGCTTTTTTTGAAACTGATTTTTACGTAGTAACTTGTTATAATCATTGAAAGATTTTAGGAACATTATAATAGTGAAGATTTCACCGATTTTGATTTATGTGAATTTTTGTTCCTGTAATGTTCCTGTACCTTTAGTATTCTTTGAATGATATTTATGTTTGCAGCTTTATAACTTCATGAAAAAAATATATCCCTGACTGTTCAAAATGAAACAAAGTAACGAGCACATTTTATTTTATTTTTTTAATTTTTTGCAGTGAGTTCTAAAAATTGCGTTTTTTATCACAGCAATGATTTGCGCCTACAAAAGTAATTTCTGAGTACGCCACCGATTTATGTTGTTTCTTTTGATAATATTTCCCATCAAAAAAAAAAAAATTGTTTGAATAATATTTCGGGCGCTACAGGGTCTCTATCTGGCAACAGATTACTTTCGGTTTCGATAGATCATCGAGCAATGACATTTTTGCGATCTGATGGTACCTTTTGATCGAAACATAGAATTTAAACCCGAAATATATGTACGTTCATGATCCCTCGAGAATTAATTTAAGACTGTTTCTTGTTTTGTAACTACATAGACTTTTGGGAAGTCTTTAAAGATCTTTCTTTGTTCGGGGCTTAACTTTTTATGAAGGAGTGAAAAATGATAAAAGAGAGAAATAAACGACGGAGTAAAAAAAATAAATTAATTAATTTGTTTGTAAATGGGGTTCCCCCCCCCCTCCCAGGAGTTTTTTTTTTTTTTTTTGTAGGTAATTGCAATGAATAAAGAACACGATCACTTGGTCTTTTAGTTTAACTTTCACGTTATATTTTGCAAGTTTATTTTAATCAACCAGTTTCACAGGACTCCGCTGGAAATTCTGTATATTGTGCCTTAAGAAGTCAGATATCTTAAAATAAGATAAGTTTCTGGAAAGTTGAAATCATTTGATTTGAACAATTTGCTTACCTTAGTAACCTTTTTTTATAGTTATGTCTGTAGCACCTTCCATATTATTCATATTTAAATGTCAAACTGACTCACTATCTTTTTTGTGATAACTTGACAAAAAAACGGTATGCGAGGCAAAACTAATAAAAATGTGAACTAAACTGCGATGCCGCTCCCGAAACACGAGCTCAAGGTGGGGAGCAAACCTCTATCGGTACTGGTACTGATTTTTGCAGGCCGCGGGACAAAGACCACTTTTCGCTGCCGGTAGGATAGCTTGTCTAAAATTCTTTTATTTTTCTTCCGGGAATCAAGAAGTGTGTAAACAGTGAGAAAAAGGGTGAAGGTGGACTCAAGTGCACTGACCACTCCCTCTGTCCCCTGCTTTTGTTGCTTATTAGGTGGAAATTCTTAGAAAAGGCAGATCACATTTTTGAAATCAGGTTGGAGGTAAACAATGTACTACAGAAAGCTCCTATGCGAGATTTTTTCCGGGGGAGCTGAGCCGGTCTGAAATATTCCAGGGGGAGCTCAAGCTCCCCCAGCTCCCCCGGCTCCGACGCCTATGGACTCCTTCGCAGTTCTCATCGAAAGATCGAAACAATCATTAGCTAGCATTTGCCGTTCAAAAAGACATTGATGTATTGGAAGTGGATATTTTAAATGATCTCTCGAAAAACCTCACAAAAAATGAATATAAGATTCAAGTAGAACGAATGAGAAATATATCATGACTTTTCTCCACATTTTGGTTTGGCCACTAGAGGGCGCCTGTGATGCAGGGAGTGTTATTGCTGCTAATTTGATAAGTGTTTTCTTACTATAATTTTTCATTATTACTGTCTAGTTTTAGGTTTTTTTACTGCACTTTATCATGTAATTTAGTTTTATTGTGTTTTGGGGGCTCATTTTAGCTGTTATTGTATTCTTGAAGTGTTTTTGCATTTTTTGGAGCTAAGCCTAACATGTGGTGATCTCCTGGTTTTTGATCTTGTGTGCTTTATTGGGTGTAGCAACTCTTTATTTACTGCTGTTTTTAGTATTTATTCTGTGTTTTTTTTGCATTTTTATCTTTCTGTTTTGCCTTTTGGAACATAATTACTGAGTAGAAATGGGTGTTATATGCATTATGAAAGAGGTAAAGAGTGGGAAGGGGGACAGGTGGATCTCTTGTGATTTATGTCATATGTTCTGCCTGTATAAGGGGGAAAATGAGTCTGTTTTTGAGGAGGATTATATTTGCACTAAATGTGCTGAACTCTCAGACTTAAGACTTAAGATGCTACTTTTGGAAGCCCAGTTAGCATTAGGGTGTAGGCCAGTTGTAGAGGGTATAAATGTTCCAGAGATTCAGGGGGAAGTTTCAAATGAGGAGTTAGATTGGGAAACTAAGGGTGTAATTTTGGGGGACTCTATGGTAAGGGAGGTGGGTAACACAGTTGGGAGAGTAAAGCGTAAGGTGGCTAGGTGTTGTTTACCAGGGGCTCGGGTAAAAGACGTTAATATGGTTGCTGAAAAGAAGGGAGTATTGAATAAGGAGGACATGGTTACTTTGTGGGTGGGAACAAATGATGTAGGCCACAGTAAAAATGAGGAGTTTTCTAGGGAATGGGAATCCCTGTTGGATAAAGCAACCAGCTTTTCGACGAATGTCCAAGTGGTTGGTTTGCTTCCCAGGTATGGAGTGCATAGGAGCTGGCTAAATCAACGTGCGAGGTGTATGAACTTGCTACTGAAGTCAATTTGCGAAAAGCGCAGTATCAGGTTCATTGATGTATGGAGTCATTGTAAACGGGATTGGATTGCTAGGGATGGCCTGCATCTGAGCTCTACAGGGGTCAAAATGGTTAGTGGATTAATTTTAAGGGATTCGGAGTCAAAAAACTAAGTTGGAATGGGGGGCATGGTTCAAGCATCAGGTATCGAGAGAATGAAATTTTTTTGGGTATTGCTAGAAATGGAAATAAAGTGACGAACAAGAGTAGTAATGTTAACAATTGTAATTTAGGAAATTTCAGGGTGTTAAATAAAAGCAACTTAGGCATGCTTAAAGTTTTCTATACCAATGCTCGCAGTATTAGGAACAAGATGGATGAATTGAAAAGCATAGTTATGGATGAGAAGTTGGATGTTATTGGAATTACAGAGACATGGGCTACCGAATCTGATGCAGAGTTATTACATATTGCTGGGTATAATTTGTTCAGACAGGATAGAGTAGGTAAAAGAGGTGGTGGGGTCTTATTTTATGTTAGAGACAATTTTATTTGCAATGAATTGGTCATAAATGATAAGCCTACTGATATTGATATGGTTTGGCTGGAGTTGATGAGCAGTAAGGGCAAAAAGCTACGCTTTGGAAACATTTATAGGCCACCTAATTCAAACCAGGGACAAGATGAACAGATGTACCGTATTATTAGTGACATGTCCAGTAAGGGATCCGTTATCATAATGGGGGATTTCAATTTTCCGGGTATTGATTGGAATAATTTTTATCCTGGTAATGGCAAAGAAGAGGAATTTTTAAAAGTAATTGGTGACTGTTTCTTAGATCAAGTTGTAACTCAGGGAACTCGAGAGGAGGCAATTTTGGATCTAGTTTTTTGTGACATAGGTAGTTTTGTTCAGGGATTGAGTGTAGGGGAGCATATTGGAGATAGTGATCATAACAGCATTAGATTCCGGGTTAAATTTGAAGTGTGCAAAGATGATAATTTTAGGTTTGTGCCCAATTTCAGAAACACTGATTTTGTTGCACTTAGGCAGAGCTTGAAAGAGGTTTTTTCGTCAGGGTTGGAAAATAGCGACGTAGATCAGCAGTGGACGGAATTTAAAGATAAACTTGCTAAAACCGTTGGGGACTATGTTCTATTTAGGAGAAAAGGTGTTAATACCAAAATTTGGCCCATGTGGTTCTCCAGGGAGACTAAAGAAGCTCTTAATTATAAGCAAGCCACTTTTCGTAAGTTTAAAGAAACTGGTCAGAGTGCGGAGAGGCTCCAGTATGGTAAGGCAAGGCGAAATTTTAAGTATTTGGTACGGATTCAGAAAAGGGAATTGGAGCAAAGGCTGGCAGATAACATTGATGGGAACCCTAAGAGGTTTTTTGCTTACGCTAATTCTGGGAAAGCTCGAAACAATCAAATTGGGCCTTTGGTTGATGAGTATGGAAATTTAATCCAAAACGATAGGGATATTGCAAATGTTCTGAATAACTTTTTCTCCAGTGTGTTTAACGATAACTGTATCTCAACAGTTGACACTAACAAGACACAAGCTATTATACAGCTTGAGGATTTTGTATTTTCCAGGGAGGAGGTTTTATTTCATTTGAAAAAGATTAAAGCAACTAAAGCTCCGGGACCAGATAATATTTATCCAAAAATTTTAGTTGAATGTGCAGAGGAATTAGTGGATGTTATTTTGAATATTTTCAATGCTTCTTATAACTCGGGGACGGTGCCAGAGGACTGGAAACTGGCTAACATAACGCCACTCTTCAAGAAGGGGTCTAAAGGTATTGCTGGGAATTATAGACCTGTAAGTTTGACTTCGGTGATTTGTAAGATTTTCGAAACTTTGATCAAAATTAAGATCATGAAGTTCTTAGAGACTAATAGTCTGTTGACTAGTTTGCAGTATGGTTTCAGGAAAGGTAAATCCTGTACTACTAATTTATTGCATTTCTACGACAAGGTTACCTCAGCTTTAGATAACAAAAAATGTGTGGATGTTGTTTATATTGACTTTCAAAAAGCTTTTGACAAGGTACCGCATGTTGCTCTTCTCAGCAAGTTAGCTGACATTGGAATAGGAGGAAAAACTTTACTTTGGGTTAGAAATTGGCTTACTGGTAGGAAGCAAAGAGTAGTTGTGAGAGGAAATCATTCTAATTGGAGTGATGTTTTAAGTGGGGTTCCTCAGGGATCAGTTTTAGGGCCTCTTTTGTTTATTATATTTATGAATGACATCAATGAAAATATTTCTGGAAGCATGAATTGTTTTGCTGACGGTGTAAAAGTTATGGGGATTGTCGAAAATGAAGAACAAGTAAAACAGCTGCAAGAGGATTTAGATCATATTATTAAGTGGGCAGATAAATGGGGTATGGCAGTTAATGTAGGGAAATGTCAAGTGCTACACTTAGGTCATGGAAATAAGCGTATGAGATATCATTTACAGGGTTCAGTCATAAATCAGGCAGAAAATGTTATGGATCTGGGTGTCTTTATAAATCAGGACTTCAAGTTTAGTCAACAGTGCAGTATTGCTAGTAACAAAGCCAACAAAATGCTTGGGTTCATCAAGAGATCTATTTCAAACAAATCTAAGAAAGTTCTTCTGCCTTTATATAGGAGTTTAGTAAGACCTCATTTGGAGTATGCTGTTCAATTTTGGTCGCCTTATCTGAAGAAAGATATTTTCGTATTGGAAAGGGTTCAAAGAAGGGTAACTAAATTAGTAAGGGGACTCTCAGATTTAGATTATGATACCAGACTTAATAGGCTTAACATGTATAGCCTGGAGCAAAGGAGAGTCAGAGGGGACATGATTCAGTTATTTAAATTTATCAAAATGAAAGATGTAAATGGATTAAATTTTTGTGGGGAAAGCAGGACAAGGGGTCATTGTTTTAAGCTATTTAAATCTCAGGCTAACTTGGAAATCAGGAAAAACTACTACTTTAGCAGGGTCGTGGGCACTTGGAATAGCTTACCGGAAGAGGCGGTAATGAGCAAGGGAGTGGATAGCTTTAAGAGGGCCATTGATCTTCATTGGGGACTAATTAATTGACTAGGACCAGCCTAGCTGGGCCCAGAGCCTGTTGCTGGTCGTCACATTTGTATTTGTATTTGTATTTAGATTTTTAGTTTTAAATTCAAAGTGATATTAATACGAATCATTATTTATTTTTTAAGCGAGTGTTATAAATGAATAATTACTAATCCATAGAAACTCTCTGATTTATTATATTGAATATTTTCTCATTATAAATGAATGCGAATGAAAGCAACAATTTTCTATTGTGAAAATCCCTTCTGGAAACTTTTTTTGGCTGCGCCACTGCAGATAGCAGTTATTACTTTCAGTGAGCATCATCATAACATATGAATCTTAAGTAGAATATAGAAATTTCAATTGTTTATTCCCAGAGGGGAAAAAATGATTTTGCTTTTCAATCATTACAAAACCAATTTTCAAAATGCTGGTGTCAAAAGTTAAGATGAAAAAATAAGATGAAAGATTGAGATCCCTATAATAATTTGAATAAAAATGGAATCGTTTGAGGAGCCTTCTTATGTCTGTTTGGTACTAGAATATAAAAATTATAGAAAATTGTAGGTATTCTGAAAATATTTTAATTTGTGGGTTGGAAAATAGAAGAAAAATTTATGAACCTGCGAATCAAAATAAATGTCTCAGTAGACTTAACATTGACGAAGGTGATTGAGTGACTGTTTGGACAATCACATTCAATTTAAGAATTCTAGAAATTTAAAGCACTTCATCTTCCGCGCAGCAAGGAGACGTAAATGATTTTGTTCTTGATTTTTTTTTTTTTTTTTTTTTTTTTTTTGATATCCACTAACTGAAATGAGAAACTTTTTTTATTTATTATAATTATTTTTATATTTTTTTACGGAATCCACGATTGCAAGTAGATAATATATTCCTCTGTAAAGTACTATTCCACATACATTCTTTGCATTTCATTTTGTTTGTCACCCGTTCAGTTTTGAAATTTTGCGTCCCTGAGGAGGAATTTGTGGAATGTCGGTTCTTTATTTCGTTTTCCGTACCTTTATACTCTTACTTAAAAAAATGCATGTGCTGAATTTTAAAAATATCCTGTAATAAGTTTAATATTACGAAATTGCTGAAATATTACACCTAACAGTTTCAGAGAATGAACTTGGCATCATTTTCATAATAGCCTCCTAACAATTTCATTTTTACACAAAGGATTTAATTTGTTTTGAGATAATTGGTTTAGCAGTTAAAAACGTATAGTTGAAGTAATGTGTATTTAGCTAATTTAGAGAGAAGCATAGCTAATAATTAAACCAAGTATAAAATGCACAAGTTGGCAAAAAAAATTTAGACACATGTTTCGGGGTAACAAGGAACCCTCTTTTTCAATGCAAAAGAAACTTTGAGGTGACAAGATATCCAACAAAGGTGGTTAAACCGCGTTGAGAAACTCGTGAAAGAGAACAATAGAATTCAGTTTTTAAAGAATTTCTTGATAGATTTTATTTTTAAATTACCCTTTTCTTACTTGCTTTCTGTGATTTTCCTGTTGTGAAATGTAGCAAGACTTAATTATTTATCGGGGGAAAATATCAGATATGAAAAAGGTATTTTCAATACATTTGGTTGATTAACTGTTTACTAGTATTTCTTCAGGTGTCCCATCCCCTACGACGCAACGCCTGACATGCTACGAAGAGTATCCCCTGCCCAAAATGAGAGCCTCCAACCGAGGAGAAACAGAAACAGCTCGCTTAAAATAAACCCCTAATGACTTAAATGGCGCAGTTTGAGACAAGACCCCCCCCCCTCATAGACACCCCTGATTTCTTCATCAACATTCAAATTCACATTTATAGTTTTGATAATAAGCACAATGTTTTATTCAAAACTCATAATCTAATTTTTGCCGGATTTCTTTCACTCCATCAGCTCTCTTCTTTTGCACTGAAAAAGTGGTTCCTCACAACCCCGAAACACGTGTCTGCGATTTTTTTTTCTTTTTTTTTTCTTGCAAATTTGTATATTTTTGTATATTTCATACGTTAATTATCATTTGCATTTCAGCACAAAGATATTTACTTATTTCAGATACACTAATGTTACAAATCTCAAAATTATTGTTATACATAAAAGTGCAATCGTTTGTAATTTTTAAAGAATTTCTTGATACATTTTACTTTTAAATTCCACTTTTTACTTATTTTCTGTGATTTTATTTCCTAGTTAACTAAATTTTTGTAAAGACTTATTTATTTATATTGGGAAAAAATTCTACGGGAAAAATGTACTTTCAATAAATTTGGCTTGCCAAAATATGATTACAAAACACAACGTGTACAACAAATTATAAACATAAAAGATGGCCGTCCGTAAATTGAAAATGACAGCTTTTGTTCCATCTGCTAGATTAACAGAAATCTGTTGTAAAAATTACATCCACTTCGTTTTAGAATTACAAGGAACCCTTTTTTCAGTGCTTGGAAATGAAGTTACATGTAGCGAAGAGTCATTCCATTTCAGATCAGGCAGGGTCTGTCACATGACCATCACCAATTTTTTTGAAAAAATTACAGTAGTTACAACTAAGGGACATATGAAATATCCCAAAAGGATTTTGCAAGAAAAAATTTTTTTCTTCAGTTATCGCCTATTAAAATTCTGCACAAAATCCGCCATTTTGGAAAAAAACCGGCAAAACACTCCATTTCAAATGGACATTATTTCAAAAGTATTTAACCTATTTGAATAATTCTTTTTTCTAAAAATAAATAAGGACCCATATATCCTCCAGACATCGTTTTTAAAAGTGTTGTTAGGTTTTTTTATAAAGAAAAAAAAATCATTTTTGTCGCGAAAAAACTGCATTTTTACCGATTTTATGATTTTTTTTCTTCATGAAAATTTTTTTTTTTTTACTAAACGGAGATGGCAGTCTAAAGCCCTTATGTGATAGTTTCATAACATATTTTATTATAATCCTTGGATGCATACAGCCTCGGAAAAAAAAATTTGAAATTTTAAAATTTTTCAAAAATTAGCGATTTTTGAAGTGATTTTACTCAAAAAACCCATTTTTTAAAAATCTAAAAATTGGCTCATTTGAACCCCATATAATGTTTAACAAGTGGGTAGACACCGCATCCCGTATTTTTTCCCATAAAATGTTTTATGATTTTTTGAAAGTGACCTTATCGCCCATGGTATGCATGTAAAATAAAAATTTCTAATAATTTCAGTCACTGAAAATCTGATGAAATTAATGCCTAATAGCTACAATAATGGTGCACTTTATCAGCAACAAATAAAATTTTACTGACTTTTAATAATGTAGCAGTATCAAACCGCTTCTGATGACCCGGTCAATTCGTCTTTTTGTACTTCGTTATATGAATATATTTTTCTGCTGATCAGCGCCTAATTGTTATGGGAGCTGAGATCCCATACTTCCTTATTTGTTTCATTCAAATTTTTGTATTTTTGACCGAATTCAGGCCACTTAAGCATTAAAATAAGTTCTGAAGACTATAGGAATCCTGACCTTCTTTTGTTAGAAATTGAATCAAGGGCTATAATAGCTACCTTTGGTGATCTGTTTGGTTACCTCAACTTACAACTATGTTCAATTAATTATTTCTCTCATAAAACAGTGGGCTTTTTAAATTCTTAAACTACAAGTGAGTTTTGCGGTATGAATTTAGTATACATATTCTTACGTATAAAAGTAATCATACTAGGTAGAATCCAAAAATTATGTGACAACATTCGCCAATGTCAAACCAAAGCACGAAATTAAAATTAATCGTTTTAAATGCATTGTATTGTTCTTCCCTTTGATGGTTTCCCCTGTCGCGTAATTGAGTTGAAGAGAAAGAGAATTGAAAGAGAAAAAATATGATTCGTTGCTGCATATGAAAGTAACGGTGAATGCATAGCTTTGGAGACAAAATAAAGCAATATTTATAAATAATATATATATATATATATATATATATATATATATATATATATATATATATATATATATATATATATATATATTATATATATATATATATATATAGATTTTTACTGTTACTGATAAAGTACATCATTATCGTAGCTATTAGTCATTAATATAATCACCAAAGGTTCTTCTATCTAAAGGCTGCACAGAGTCATACAAAAAGACGAATTGACTAGGTCATCAACAGCGGTTTGTTACTGATATATTATTAAAAGTTAGTAAGATTTTAGTTGTTCCTGATAAAGGGCACCTTTATTGCAGTTATTAGGCATTAATATAACCAGAATTTTAGTTACTGAAATTATTTGACATTTTTATTTTACATGCATGCCATGGGCGATAAGGTCACTTTCAAAAAATCATAAAGCATTTTATGGGAAAAAATACGGGATGCGGTGTCGACCCACTTGTTAAGCATTATATGGGGTTCAAGTGAGCCAATTTTTAGATTTTTAAAAAATGGGTTTTTTGAGTAAAATCACTTCAAAAATCGCTAATTTTTGAAAATTTTCAAAATTTAAATTTTATTTCCGAAGCTGTGTGCATCCAAGGATTATAATAAAATATGTTATGAAACTATCACATAAGGGCTTTAGACTGCCATCTCCGTTTAGTAAAAAAAAAAACTTTTTTTTCATGGAGAAAAAAAATCATAAAATCGGTAAAAATGCAGTTTTTTCGCGACAAAAATGATTTTTTTTCTTTATCAAAAAATCTAACTAAACTTTCAAAAACGATGTCTATAGGATATATGGGTCCTTATTTATTTTTAGAAAAAAGAATTATTCAAATAGGTTAAATACTTTTGAAATAATGTCCATTTGAAATGGAGTGTTTTGCCGTTTTTTTCCAAAATGGCGGATTTTGTGCAGAATTTTAATAGGCTGTAACTGAAGAAAAAAAATTTTTCTTGCAAAATCCTTTTGGGATATTTCATATGTCCCTTAGTTGTAACTACTGTATTTTTTTCAAAAAAATCGGTGATGGTCATATGACACTTTTCACACCTGCCTGCCTGATTTGAAATGGAATGACTCCGAAGTTTCATTCGCAAGAATTGAAGGAGTAACTTCGAAAGACTTAAATTCAATTTTGTGCAATTATATGCCTTACCACTGTCCCGATGATATTATTTCACTTTAGTCGCCCACGTCTCATTATGATTTTCTCCCCTGATATAATGAGAAAAATTCAATTTCGAGAAACATATATTTCCACACATAACTAGATCTGACGCTATTGATTAATCTTGACTTTTTATGGTGACCAAAAAAAAAAAAAAAAAAAACTTGACCGATCTAATTACATTTCGCTAAACAATTAATTTTCTCACATATATTTGAAGTTTTAAAAAAATCTCGAAAACTACATTATTAACAAATACTAATTTCATTTTATTTATTTATTTTTGCTTTTAATGCTTATCCATGTTTGAAATGGAATAGTTTCAGCTAAATAAACATTCACCTAAAAATTAATAAATTAAAAATTACAACTTAACGAAATTTACAAGAACTACACTATTCCACGTGTTCTGATTTAAATACTGATGATTATTCCAGATGCATGACTTTTCAATTTCAATGAATTCCAAAAATATGAAAAGGATGGAAAAAGCGAAACATTTCTTACCTCCGATAATGGTGCGGTGTCCTGTCTCTTTGTCTTCTGTTCTTAAACCAATTGCTGACTTGCGTCAACGTCAAGCCAGTTTTCTTTGCCAGTCCCCTCTTTTCATCAGGTGTGGGGTATCTGTTTTGCTTGTAGCACTCCTTCAGCGCAATTCTTGATTTCTCTTTAAAACAGTAGACGGTCTCCTCCCCGTCCCAAATTGTCTTTGGCAGGGGGAACTTCCTACGCAATCTGTACTTATCCACAGCACCCAGAGGTCTTCCTCTAATCTTCTCTGCTTCCCTGTAGTGGGCTTTGTACCACATCTGTTGCAATTCATTGTGGTACTGCGGGTCGAAGTTATGTCCTTCAAGAATAGCGTACAAGTCTTTGTAATTTCCACGATGGAATGCGACGAGGGCTTGACCTCTGAGCACGGATTCATTGCCTCTGAGGAGTTCACTGGGAGGCAAAGACCACAAGAACCTTGCCAGTCTGTCTATCTTCCCCGCCTGCTGTAGTGCCTCGCACATGCAAGCCACCTGATCCGGCGAAAATGTCAAGTTCTGGCCGGACAGTAGTTCGTTGAGTTTGGCATTTTGAGTATCCTTCGAGGGGCAGTACTCGGCGCTCGACGATCTGTTGCTGGATTCGGTGTTGTTTCCGTTGCCCGTGCTGTAATCGATGCCGCAGCTATTGGTGGCCGGTGCGGCGACCGGTGCGCTGTTGCTGCCGGACCGGTTCGGTATCGACCCAGAATGGATGACGGCGCTCGGTCGGCGGTTGCCGCTGCCGTGGTTGCGGGAGACCGCCGCAATGTTCGCCGCAGAGATCCCTCCAGCTGTTGCGTCGAGGGCTTCAGCCTGGAAGCGCATGGGTTGGCTTTGCTGCCGACCTGCGGTTGCACCACCGCAACAAGAGGTATTCTCCGAATGCAGTCCTGCCATTGATTAACATCAACAATAAAACGTTGAAAGGCAAATAGATTTCGGAACAAGAAGTTTCATTATTCGAATTGCTACATTCTTTCAAAAACAACCCTTGTTGGTCATTTGAAACATTCAATGTAGTTTTATTTTTTCTCTTCAATGCTTAGAAAATCTGCTTTTCTCTTTTCTGTGTTTGATTAGTTTCCTTTTTACTTTCGAAATTCATTAACACAAATTGAACTTTGAAGACACAAGCCGTTGAATGTCATCTGACAAGTCTCCCATTGAGAAAACCCTACGTGAAAAAAAGTTTATCATTTAAATACATCATTTGGGATTCTGAATTACATTATTGCACGGCAACAAATACCTTTTTAGTGCTCAGAAAAAAATTCAAGGTGAAAGTATTAATTAAATTCAGCTCACCGGAGAGGAAAAAATATCTATGTAAATTGCACACAGAGAAAAAGTCTGCCAAAAACAAAACGATGAAGGAAATTTAAGAAAGAAGCTTAACTCAAGAAACTTAACAGCACAACTTAACAACAAACTCATCCAATTATCCAAACAACAACGTTTGAGAATAAATTTTGCGAGGAAGTAAGAGATGATGAGTGAGAATCGGGCGAGCTACCAAGTCACACTTTAATGATGTAGCTGGTATCTGGTTTGAGATCTGGTTACGCCAAACACTCGGGTGGGACGCGGCATTATAGCTTTTCGAATGATGGACGTACGAATGGCGATCGTTCGCTTAGGTTGCCGTCCCGGTTGTTCTCGCCAATCGATGTTTGGCGAGCAGAGCATTGAGCCAAGGAGGTGGCTTTTTTGAAAAAGTAAAACGGCGGTGTTTCTCTTTTCGTTTTTACTAACTTTGAGAAAAATGATTGTTTTTAGACTCAAACTTAATCTTTCGAAGAAACAGAGTTATCCTCAAAGAGACTGCTATTTCTATTAGACGACATTTGAAGCTTACTTTTTATAATAAGTACTTTAAAGAAAAACTTCAGTGCACAAAGAGTAAATAGTACTTATAAATAAATAATAACGGATGAATTTGCAAAAGTATATATATTGTTTATTTATTTTTGTTCTTAGAACCCTAGCTTTGTTCTTAAAACAACGTTTTAGTTAACCCATGAGGCCATGAATAGAGTAATTCTTGAAGTGATATCTTTTAAGTCCTACGGATGTTTTTTGTTGTGAAAAAAATATTTCCTATTTTTGAGGATATTTAAAGGTAACCGCAAGACAGTACGCTTACATTTTGCTTAAGCTCTTATATTTTTTACCACGTTTTCTAATTCGCCTTTGAAAAAAAAAAAAAGTGTGCGTCATAAGACACACGATACAAGTGAAACTTTTCTTTTTTTACATTCTGAACTGTCACTTCAGTCGCACGTTTTCTCTCCCCCCACTCTCTTGGTTTTTTGGCACCTGACCCAGGCATATTCATTACAAAATTGTGCATATTAATGAAGAAAATAGATTATAAACAAAGAAAAAACTAAACAATACTAAAAATCCGCTTCTAATTATTGCCAAAAACAATAAAAAATATCTATGATTATAAAGTTAATTTTATTAATAAAAGTTAAACTAATAGTCTGAACTGTAGAAATGGGTATTACGCTTTAAACTGATGACTTGACTTGAACACACACAAAAAGCTTGCGGAATTGAGACAGAATTTCAATGTAATCATATGAGATGTTTCACTTCAAAGATAATTTTAAATCCTTCATTACACATCAGAATTATTCTTGATTGAAGTACATTGTCCCGCAGAAAACAAAAAAAAAAAAAAAAAAATTAACTAATTCAAATCAGTGTAAAAGCATTCGAGAATAGTTTAGTGGGCTGAATTACAGCGTTCTTCGGATGCAATTTTCAAAAAAGAGAAATGATGTTCTGACGCCAACATGCAGTGGCTCCCAAAAGTGTTCGTACACCTACGACTTTCAATGAAATAGAACCCTATCCATTGGTTACAATTAATATTTCTGAATAGGTTTTTAATTATATGATCTATGATCAATTTTCAACAAAACTACATAACATTTTCTTAAAAAATATTAAAGCTTAATTTTTTTAAATAAAAAACCAAAAAGTTCCGGAAATTTTATCTCACAAAAGTCTTCGTACACTTTAAAAAATGTCTATATATTATTGAATAATCTAACTTTTTATTAAGTTATTATTTAGTAGAATATCATGCAGTATCAATAACACCTTTTAAACGTCTGGGAATACATTTCATTCTTTTTTCTTTCTTTTTATGCGTTAATTCTGAGAATGTGTTCAACCACACTTCGAGTCTTACTGTTTCTAGCTCTATTTTCGTTTCAAAGCCGTATGTGTATTTTTCATAAAAATTTTTACTTTTAATCTCCGATTACGCATTGTTAACTTTGCCGGTTGACCTTTTCTTACCTTGTTTTCCGTCCGATTCTTTTCTTTAAAGCATTTTATCAAACACTTTACTATAGAATGGAATAAATTAACTAATTTAGAGACATTTCAAACCAATTTACCGCTACTGTGAGGAAAAAATTTAAATTTCGAATGGTGTTAGTGATTTTTTTACGAATACCAGCCATTTTAAAGTAATAAGCACAATATTAAGGAATAAATAAACAAAAAAAAAAATTAAAGCCAAATGACTTTTAAGGGTCAACACAATGCAAAAATAATAATAAAAAAACGACATATGATGATTTTAAATATGAATTTATTCGAAAATATTCAAGTGTACGATGACTTTTGTGGCGTATTATTTCTCTGTCTCTTCGTTTTTTGACTCATTTCAAAAAGAAAATCCGTCAATGTTTAGAAAAAATTACAGGGTTTTATTTAGAATGACATAGGAATGATGTGAAAAAATATTGAACTTCATATTCGAATTCAGTTTCCCGTTATTTTGGTTTTACTCAAAAATTTCAAAGTGTACGAACACTTTTGGAAGCCACTGTATGCGCCAAATTAAAAAAATACGGATACATAAACATCTGAACATCTGTATAGGCAGGGTCCGACAAATCCCAGGTGACTAAACAAAGTACCTTGCGCGAATAGTTTCTGAAAGAACAGATTTTTAAAAAAATCAACTGCTAATATTAATTTCCAATCTAGCGTTTATCATTTCTTCTTTTGTTTTCGAAATTCCAAGTACGTACAGTGATATTTTAAAAGTAAAGTAGCATTAACGCTCATAAAAGTAGGGGCGACTGGGGATATTTCATCCCAAGGGATATATGATCCCACAGCCAAAATATTTTGAAAATCATTAAGAAGAGATTTAAAACCTGACAATTATATTAAAGTTGTGCATAAAAGCTGGCAACATTTTGTTTTGTTCAGCCATTTTGTTTTAGCTCAAGAAATGATTGTCTGAATATGTCAAGGGAAACTTTTTTTTTTTTTTGGAAAGCATTCTGAAGTTTACATTATCCGTTATATACAACTTTAAAAAAGTAACGAAATGTAATGTTAAAGTATAGACAGTCTTTAATAATTGAGACATATTTTTAGTAAATTGCCACTGATTGTTAATAATAGAATAAGTATGCTTGTAAAAATCGCATATTAGGGATACTTGATCCCTTCGTTTTGAGGAGAGTTTCCCAAACTGTGGTCCGATATTGGCTAATTTGTTCTTTTCACCAAAGATAATGATCTTCCACTGTATTGATCTTTTTGTGTACAGAACTACCCTGTTGTAATTTATCTGGACGAAAATAAAATTTGTTTCGTCTTTAAATTCCATCATCTTTTCCTTTAATAATGTACTGATTAGTTTGATAATCCTTAAAGTATTCTTGACATTGGTGCAAAACTCAGATGGATTTGAGCCGAGAAACAAATGCTGCTAAGTACGGTACTTTCTGATCATTTGGTTAGGAAAACCTAAAGCACCGATCCGGTCCCCAACTACGACGACAGAACACACGTTTTGCGTGAACCTTCCAGAACTTTATTTTAAAATATATCACGGGACCTAAAATCGTTGCTTTCAAGAAATGAAGACTTCACTCTCTCTCTCTCTCTACGTTTTATCTATTCTCAATTGACATATCACAGTAAGAAATTTCATTACAAAAGGCAGAGCTGGCTTTCTTATTGTCCTTTGGCAATAGGTTAAATATTTATTTCAGTTCTCGCTCAACAATAGGTTAAAATAAAAATTAACCATTTGGGAGATATAACCATCCAATGTTTAAACTAATTAATTAATTAACAAAAACGTTTCCGATTCGATCCATCGCACTTCTATATATATAAACCATGCTTGACACAACTTAATTACACACAAAAAATTTGATCAAAATCGGTCCAGCCATTTAAAAGCCTGATAGTTACAAACGTCCGCACAGAAGAAATATATATATTAAGATAAGTGACAGATTTAAACAATCACTGCAGTAAATATGCTAAACAATTAATGTATCAGTTCGCACATGTATCCCACATAACACCTCAAACATATAAACATAAACTAACTCTACTGATGAATTATGTTCAAATCAGCCAAATGAGCTTGACCAAGTTGAAATAGATGTCAAATCCTTGTTTGAATGAAAAAAATGATTTTGCTATTGTTAGATTTTTACAACAAAAAAGTGAGTTGGCCATTATGTAGACCCGTTAGCGGATTGAATGCAAATTTGGATTTCTAGAGTTTAAAATAAGTTTTCTAAAGCGAAAAGGTAATATGCTTAACCAATCGATTTTTCCTGAAAAATTGTCAAAATGTGTTAAGCTGCACACATCCAGTCGGGTTGAGCGGAACTTTCAGAACTACAGCAAACAAATTGTTTACATTTGACTTTCCGGCTTTGAAAACATATGCTAGGCTTTCTATTCTTTTTTCTAAGTACACTGATACTTACATTTTTCTTCCCTCTTTTTAAAAATTAATTCAATTCACAAAACTCTCAATTTTAGACAAGAAGCAAATAAGTTGATTTTTGTGCTTGTCATATGATTTTTTTCATTTATTGCAATTTTAACGTCATACGCTACTTTAAAAAAAAATGTTAGTTTTATTTATAAAATATGTTATTCACAACTGTATTGGAGAATAAGTAGCTGATCAAAAGCACCATAAGTTCATTAAAGTTATGTACATTTTTTTTTACAAATGTCTTAGTGGAATTTAAAACAATGTTATTTTGTGTTCACATTATTATAATCTGATAAAGAAAATTAGAAATAATGTTATTTTTTAGAAACATTATGTCGAAAACTAAAATCCATAAAGAAATTGCTGATCTAATGAAAATTCTATGCATTTTCTCAGTGGGATCAAGTATCCCCATGAAGGGACCATGTATCCCTTGATGTGGGGATACATAATCCCTTTATAAAACTATTGAAAAAAATTATTTTACCAAAACTATCTGTTTCATTTCAACTGAAAAAATTATTGTCAGGCAGAGGAAAATATTACCTTTGTTCACTTACTTTTTTCTTTTAAACTGATAATTTGCAGCAGAAAAAAAAAATGAAAACTTAAGTGGGGATCATGCATCCCCAGCCTCCCCTATAGCTTTTTTAATCATCAACGTTTCTTTTTTTTTTTTCTGAAAAAACAGTGGCGTACGCAAATGGGGGAAGGGGGGGGGAATCCCCAAAGAAACTCATTTTATTAATTCCATAACAGTTTATAGGATAAACGGAATCTTTAAGAGAAGAGAGCGAAAGTTTATTAGACGAGAACGCCAGCTGGAAATGGAAACGCTCAAGATTCTAAGCAACCTGATAACTCATAGAAGGAAAGAATGGAAAAACAACCAAATTCTTAGTTATGAATGTTCTGTTTACGTTTTAGAACATTAGTATGGAATTTTTTAGAAAGCTTTTTATAAATGAAATCAATCAAAGTATGCGCATAGTCTCTATGAATATCAATCACCAAGCTCTAAGTTAAGTTCCCACATTAAGAAGTTCCGATGAAGAACACATATTAATAGCACGATGGATAAAGGTAATAAAATCAGAATGTTTTTGATTAGGAGGATGAGACGATACTCTACAAAGAGGTGAGGCAACAGCAAAAGACCTGCGATTAACAGTTTCAAAACCGGACTCGGTGACTTAGTTCTAGAAACGAGAGCATAAAGAAAGGCAGAGCAGTTATTCTGTTCCTTAAATTATGTAATTGAAGTTTTATGTTCTGTATGTTGATGACTATTTTGCTCTTATGAACCGTAATCAGCTTGGTGTTGATGAGACTTAATCTATTTTTTACTCCATAGATCCTCTTATTTAATTCTTGTGAAAAAGAACAAAATCCTTAATTTTTTTAATGTTCTTGTTTTTGAACTGAGTCTGGTTTTGAAACTATTGTTACTTTCTTCATTTTCGTTGATTTAATATTTATTTCAATAAATAAGTCCCTCTTTTAAACTGTTAGTTCAATTTAAAAATGGAAAAAAAACTTTCATCGGTTTCGATTGATTCTTTACTTGTTTTTTAAATGCACATGTTTCTGAGTTATTAAGAGAGCCTCCCCTCCCCCCCCCCCCCAACAGGAACATAATTCCAGCCGGATACCCACTTTTAGTTACAGTTTTATAAAAATATTTACGTTTTTGAAAATGCAAACTTTTAGTGATCATCGTCATAAAAAAGTAGGTTAATTTAGCTCAGACTGAAATTTTATTTTAAAAAAATCAAAATTAGGAGGAAAAATAGGAAATTTATTTCGAGTTCCTTATTTTTTTAAATTTGGTTGACAAGGCATAGGTTAATTTAAAAACTTCGCACATTCTTTTACTGTTTCAATTGCAAAGCTCGTGCTCGTTAAGTTTTCTCACTTATTTTAAATCGGTAATTTGATCGATAAAGCTTTCGCTGACACTCGTATTTCCTCTGATGTCTGCGGTGAATCCGTTTTACTGGAAATTTTACTCATCAGCAAAAGTGAGTGAAAATCATAGACATGTTTTGGCGACAGGTGTTTCAGAATTATTTTGAGCTAGGAAGCGGAAAAAGAAAATTCAAATCTGACCTGTTGATTGCATCCCAAATACAGATGAGTTATCAATTTTCGATAGTTATGTTTATTTCTTTTTTCTTAATTTTGGTGTCCACTTTAAAGGTGTAAGTGAAAAAGCCTTCAAATGGGGAAGAGTTGTCGAAATTGGTTTCCATCAGGAAAAAGTACTACTTTTTGTTTCTAAAGTTGATAGAAGCAAAAAAAAGAAATGAGCAAGGAAATTTTTTTATTTCCAAAACGTTTAATTTGTAATTATTATTATTTTTTTAAGCGTCCGATTTTTCAAACTAAGGCCCCTATATATACGAGCCGACGCATCAGCTTAAGATTAGCCATTTTGGATCGGAGCGCGTGTTTGAGTGGTTGTCTTTTCTGGCAAGTTATCGTGTTTGGTGATTATTCACTGTGAGCAACTATTAGCGGCACACGTGAACTGTTTATTAAATAAAATATTATTTTCGGCTAATTTGTCGAAATCCGAAACTTTGCTGTAGTAATCCTAGCAGCGCAACAATGAAAAATCTGATCCAAAATGGCTAGACTTAAGCTGATGCATCGGCCAATCTATATAGCAGCTCTATTTCAAACAAGGCGTGGTCTTTACGACGTCACAAGTGATGAACTTTGGCGCAATGTTCCACTGGCGCGCTGAATGCTTACACTTGCTGTCTACCGCGTTTCCACGATATGATAACCAAGAAGCGATTTAAATATTACGCTCTGTGCTAATGGCATCAGTGAATGGCATCTCATCATTTGTAATGTCACGTGCAGAAGCATAAAAAATGAAATTGAATCTGCGCACCGATTAAAATAATTGTTAAAAAATATTAAACTTTGTCAAATTATTTTTTAAATGGTCAAATCCTATGTTTTTAAGCATGCTCTTTCAGAAAAAAAAATACTTGAAAATTTTCAGAAACGACCCCTTTATGTTGGTGATTTTATTCTGATTTAATCTGTTAGTAATATTTTCAGAAATAACGTCGTTTTTCTGATGTTATTGCTCAGGTGTTGTGTAAGTTGTGTAAGTGAAAAATGATTCAAACTGCTGTTGGGGAAAAGTTGATGTAATTATGTTGGTAATTTTATTCTGATTCAGTCTGTTAGTTGTTGCTTCGAAAATAAACGTCGTTTATCTGATGACGCACAATTTAAACACAAACTTGAGTTCGTTTCTGATAAATTAAATGCTCTGGTGTGTTTTCGCAATGTAAGGGTCTGATTAATGCGCGGTCCTGCAGGTTCGTAGAACTGGGTCCCCCAAATTTCAGGGGCATCAAAAATAGCTTGCTTTTTTTTTTTCTTTCTTCCCTTTTCTGGAAACTACTAAAGTTGTACATGAAATACACCGCCAACTCCTCTGTCAATTCCAGCTGAGGACTGCAGTTTCGTGCTTATTAGCACTCATCAACCCGGCATAAGAGTGACTGAGCTGGAGGTGGAAAACCTCTGACGGAAGCCTAGAGTGCCAAACAAACTGGTAGCTAATGCAGAATTAGCACTGACCAGATGAATGACCGAAACAATGGTTTGCTTCAACTCTAATATTGAAGGCAAGGCAGGTATATTCAGTAAGTTACCGCCCTATATCCAGGGATAAGGCAGAAATACATGAAATACACCGCCAGCTCAGTCAATTCCAGCCGAGGACTGCAGATTCGTGCTTATTAGCACTCATCAGCCCGGCATATCAGTGACTGAGCTGGAGGTGGAAAACCTCTTAAGGAAGCCTATATAGAGTGCCAAACAAACTGGTAGTTAATGCAGAATTAGCACTGACCACACGAGTGACCGATACAATGGTTCGGTTCAACTCGAATAATGAAGGCAAGCAGGTATATTCGGTAACTTACTGAATACTAAAGTTGTATTTGCCTTTTAATATTTTTCGTTCGTTCTCACACTAAACACTGTTAAAGCTTGACCAGGAAGAGATGGAGGAAGACCGAAGCGGATATATCATTCGTAATCGGTTGTTTGTTATTATTTTGTAATAGATAGGTTCCGCGAGAACGCGCCTCTTTCAACTATGGGCGCTGTCTGGTTGATTCTACCTATTACAAATGATACAAATGATGTTTCAGTTTCAAGGTCATCCACCATCTCTCCGTGGTCAAGCATTACCAGTCTATGTAATGACATATAAGCCTTTCTATATTCTCGCACGCAATAAATTATCACCTTACTATGAAGAAAACGTTTTTGCTCGAGCAAGGCTTCACTTGATATCCTTCTTATCAGGCTCAGTCATTACTCAAAAGATCAAAGGCGCCGACTTGCCCGTAAGAGAGCGCTGTAGTATAACCAGAAAATCCTTTGTTTACATTAGTTAGCGTATCATTTCTGATGTAAAAAGTGATGCTTTTTCAATCTTTAACGTAAAATTTTTTTTTGATACGGTTAACCGATGTGTACTACAGGGTAAATTGATGCCAAAACGGCGAACCAGATCTCTTTTTCAGGGATAATAAATTCCCTTTTCCAGTAAAACTGGTCCCAATTCAGGATTCAACTATTTCTCATTGGCGTTCACTTCTGGAAAAATGCACGAATTCATCTCTGAAGCACATTATGTCTTATTAAATAAAAGTAAATAATACTATTTGCATTTTTAGGGATTACCCAGGACCAGATTAACGCATAGACCAACTAGTTTTATTTGGCGAATTTTCGAGCAATCATGATTGCTTATTACTTTCTTCTATATCTAATATATGTATAGAAGAAAGTATTGGATTCGTGCAAATTTTCGAATTTCGAATTTTGACGGATTCGAACGTCTTGAGGTGTGCTGAGTCCATTTCTTTTATTTTGTTTTGATTCAAAATCCACGAAAAAGACAAAATAACATTGTGTCGACAGATAAATGAATTAGATCATCGAAAAGCATTCAAAGTTTTTGTTTTATTACATATATATTTATTAAAAGTTAAAATAATCCTCTCAGTAAATGAATCGAGTCACGAATCGACATTAAAAGTTTCAGTAAAATGTTTAAAAAATCTGTTAAACAAACCATGATTGACAAGAATAAAAGCTTTATTTTATTGAAACCAAAAAACCAAACACGGGGATAACAAATAAAATGAAAAAAAATCGCCAAGATTTGAAATGGATCGTGACGCACATATATGTGATCTTTTGGCGTTCACAAAATTTGACAACAATTTGGCAGCATAATTTGTCTTGCCATTTAGTATTCACATTAAAATCGTGGGGGAATTATCTCGACGCCGAACATGCGAAATTGGCGAAAACTTTTTCTATTGCTAAAATTGCTGCCGTTAATGTTTGTTCTTCTAATATTTTGATGGAACTTTTATTGTTTTTAAATTGATTAATACATTTATTTGGCGAATTATTTTACACTTTAACTGATCTTTGGCTATATTACACGTTACAGTAACATGGGTGCTTCCTAATACTGTTTAATTTAGATTTGGCGGATTACTTAGCTCTTAAAAAAGCTCTATTAAATTAAATAGCTGAATTTAATTTTCCAACAAATTTTATTTTTCATTTTAATGTCACTTTTTGTTTTACTGAATGGCTTTTTTTCAATCTTTTTTTTAGCAAATAATTTTAAAATTTGTAGAAGTTTTCATGTTTTTTAGTGACTTAATTTCTTTATATGGCGAAATTTTTCCCCATTAAATTTCCTCATAGTTTGTAAGCATTTGAATACCGTTTACATTTTTAACAGGTTTGTTTTTTTTTTGTGTTTTAATTCTTATTATTATTTTTATTTATTTATTTTTTAAACAAGCAAAAGTTTTGTTCCAAAAAAAAAAAAAAAAAAAAGAGAGAGAATTTTTTTTTTATTATTTTTTTTAATGCTGGAAAGTAGGTTTATAAAACTCTTTATATGAAAGAAAAGCTGCCATCTTTTCATTTTTCGAAATTTTTATAGGCATCATTTTCCTTCATTATTGTTTCAATGAGCTTTTAAATGATTTAAATTCCTGTTCTTTAACATACAACGTACTTCTTAATGATATAAATTGTTTTGCATATTGATCGATGTTTTCTACATAATTTTGTTTCAAATAATTGTATCTCTAAGCATTTTTTGAGCTTTTTATTAGTTCTTATTGTAAGAAAAATAAAGGTATTAAACTCAGTTATTCACCATTTTCAGAGTATGAGTTTTAATAAGCGCGAAACTGCAGTCCTCGGCTGGAATTATTGGGTTGGCGGTGTATTGCATGTATTTCTGATAATTATAGTTAAAAAATGACATAAAATCCAACAGATGTCGCTAGAGTCTGACCGGGTTTTTTGTTTGATTAATTGATTTCACACTACAAATTTTGTTGAAATGACAGCCTGATGAGACGCGTATCAAGTGAAGCCTTGGCTCGAGTGAGTCGTGTTTTAAGAAAAAGAAGGAGACAATGAAACGGTGATCTTTTCTTATAAATGTTTTTTTTTTCATTTTTATTGTTAAATACTATTGCTCAGTTTACTTTCTCCGTCATAATACCTGCGTTTTGCTTCCTGTTTTTAATTGTAACCAAAAATAATAAAAATAATACTAATTATAAAGTCTTCATACTTTCGCTTTTTAATTGTTCTCAAAAAAGAAACAATGAATGAATGAATTATTAATAAATTTAACAAATTGATTTCAAGGCTGAATTGTAACAAGCATATAATTGTGAATGTTTCTAAAATCTTTCTTTTTCACTATACTTGTTCAAAAGGCTTTCCAATTCAAGCATACAAATCAGCAATACTGAAAATAGATTAATAGTAAATATAAGCTATTCTTCTTTCGTTATGTGCAATACATTTGCATTAAAACAAAAGTCAATACCGTTTTTTTCTCCAAAGAGAAATAGGTAGAGAGTAAATATATTTTAAATTTCATAAAGTCACACTTTACCCATCTTCCTTTAAGAGTTTTTATCTAGTTTCAACAAAACACACACACACACACACAGAAATGGGGCCGATTTGCCGCCCCCAGAAGTTGCCGCCTCGGCCTGCTCCTCCCTGGATCCGACACTGCCAATCCACTAAAATAAAATATAGATATAATTATGATTTTAATTTTTCTGGAAATTTAGAATATTTGTAGTTTTAGTGGAACTATAATTATGACACTTAAAATTTTGAATAGAACCAGAACAAAAAACTGTACAAAACTTTATAAACTATCGGACAATATTTATTAATTTATGTGATGTAAATAAGACATTCAATGCTTCTAGGGGATTTTTAATGTGACAGATCATTATTGGGATGTTCTTCGAAAGGTTAAAAAACTGTTAGAAATCAACTTTTTAATAATAACATCAAATATGTTGCGTGAATGCAACACTACTTTTGCCTAACAGATTAAGAATTCCGACAGATTCTTTTTTTTAATGAAAACTTTTTAATCTTAATTATTTTTTCAGAGAACAATGTTATTTTCTATAGTTGAAAAGGTACCTTTGTGTTTGAAAACTGAAAAACGAAAAAAACTGTACAAATATTCTTTTTTATCCATAAGCTCACTTATTGAAAAGGGGGGTTCACACATTGAAAAGGGGGTTCCTTGTATACGACACACGTCTGCGGTAATCTACAATTTTGTGTAATTAACGTTTTTTCTTCGTCTTTTTTAAATGTTATTGTCTGTTCAATAATCCAAGCAAATGTACAATGTACAACTGCTTTCTTCCTATTGGAAAGTTTGCTTTTAATACAAATATTTGGGGGGAAACGATCTTATTTCTCCCCATCCCCATATGCTCTGTTTTAAAGTTTTTTCTTTGACAACTCTTTATGACAAAGGCTATCACAAGTCTTTCCATAGCTGAAGATTTCACGCACAAAATAGTAATTGTATAAACGCCAAAACTGCTCGTCACATTATTCAGGCATTTGCGTTATTGCCGCAGCTTAAGAAGATTTTGATGTCGAAACAATGATAAATGTTCTCTGTGAGTTGACAGTATAATGAAGCAGTTACCGAGATATCTGCTGATGATCTCATACATGTCAATATTCAAGTAGGAATTTGTTCATAAATCTTCCTGTGTATGTAGTAGTCGAACAGCTTTATCGAAACAACTCACTTTTCCCCCCAAAAGTGCTTTTCAACAAAGTTTCTTTGAAGCAAATTCGACTTTAGTTCAAGATTTATCTGTGCCTAAAATTTCCCCATAGCTGCAAATGGTAACTTTTTTGACCTGTGAATGAATTTTGACCTGAAAATGGAGGCATGAATGAGAATGGCTGAAATAGGAATGAGGGGCCCTCGCTGGAGGTCTTTTGAATAAAAAATTGCTTGCTCAAATCGAATGTTTCCTCTAAAGTGAAACCTCAGACAGAATGAAAGTTTGATTTGTTTCTAGCGATATTTTTACAATAAATTAAACCATGAAGTTTTCTTTCATGTATGAATCCCTATAAAATAAGTAAATAAATAAATAAATAAATAAAACCTTTTAAGCAAAAACTACGCTATTCTGATTCACAATTCATATCATACTCAATTCAAGTTAGTTTTGGTGTGAAGTTTTGCGAAGTACGTTTTCCAAAATTCATTTGGGTAAACTGTTTGAATAAGGAAGTTCATTTTCGTTTAATGTTACGCTAAAGACCGAAGTGGCTTGTGCATTTATACATATTTTATAAGCTTCTATACTGCTTATTGTCGTTCATAACTTACCTACGGAAAATTGTTGATTACACGTTTACTGTAAAACACAGCTTTCAGTCGAGCGATAGCTTCGACACAAGAAACAACTTTAAGTAAACCTAAAAGAAAAATTTAACTGCACGTATTATAGTTAAATAGGGGAAACCCGGGTAATGTGAATACCTTAAGCTTTTCTTGATTATTGTCGTTTAGTTATAACTTTAGGAGTTGAAAAAAAAAATTTATAATCAGTCTTCATTTAATGCACTTGCGTAATGCAATAACAGTTGTCCTTAATATTAATTACACTATTAGATATAAGACCAGTTTTCAACAATGGCATGAATATCCACTTTGCCCAACACCCCGGGTAAAGTGGATTCGTTACTAGGGCAAAGCGAACAACAACATTATTTGTCATGAAACTAAACATTAAAAATAAAATAACCATTTAAAATTAAAGGAACATATCCAAAAACATTTTTTTGCTACAATGCTAATTATTGTAGTTATTGCAAACAAAGAAATTAAACTTAAAAATAAAATAAGCGTAGAAAATAAAAGGAACACATTTAAAAACATTTTTTGCTGCAGTGCTAATTGTTGTTGTATTACAAACAAAGAAACTGAACTCAAAAATAAAATAAGCATCGGAAATTAAAGGCTCAATATTAAAAAGCATTTTTCTACAATACTAATTATTGCAGTAATTATTGTAACAAGCAAAGAATTTTTTTTAAAAAGTCAACATCCAAAATTTAGGATCATATTAAAAAAAAAAAAAAAAATTCTGCTACAATATTAATCATTGCAGTTATCACAAATCATTACCATTTTCGAATGCTGATCACTCTTTATGACATCATTCAGTACAAATATGACATTGTATCCTGTTTTCTATTGGCTGATCAGCTTCTTCAATGAACATTTCATCACAGAAAATACACCTTACATCTTCAAATTTCATTACTTCCTTTTTCTTATCATTATCTTATGCAGTCCCATGTTTTGTTGTACAGATTTTTGATTAGTCTTTTGGTACTTGGTCTTTTTAATAGTCTTCTGAGAGGGTTTAGTAGAAACATCATCTAGTTACTTCATGAAAGTCTTTTTTGATTTTTCAAATTTTTGTCTTTGATTGTCCTTTACTGGAGTACTTGCCTGGAGTGTAGATCTCTGTAGTTTTTATTTATATGTTGTTATTGATTTTACAGGATGAGGAATAGGTAGTAAAACGGAAGGACTGTAGTAGTTCGTAGAACTTTCAGGTTTGAGTGAAGCGGCGGGAACATCATGGCCTTGGACTTATTCTGTTGTTTCAGATCCCATGGGAGTATAAGGATGGTCTTCAATGGTAGTATTGTCTTGAGATCTTAATATTGAAGGACTTTCAGGTTCGAATGAAGTGACGTGTCATGACTGTGCAAAGTGATTATGGTATTCACATTGCCCAATCCGCTTTGCCCTTCAGGTATATTTTTGAGGTTACTAAAAATTACTAGAAAACCAGAGCATCTAAACTCGTCATCTACGGATAGTTGAAAGCTACATAATCGTACATCAAATCCTACTCATAACAAAGAACATGTCACAAATAGTATTAAAGTTATAAAGGAAACACTAACCTCTGTAAACTAATATTTTTTTCTCCAAAACATACTTTGTTCGCTCACTGGCGTTGTATTAGGTGAACTTGTCCCGACGTGTTTGCCGCACACGGAGCGGCAACAGGCAATCGTGGCTATGACAACGCGGCTGCCGGCCAACTAATTATTTGGGAGTTATAGGCAAAATTCGCTTTGCCCGGGGTATCCACTTTAGCCGGGTTTCCCCTAGCTGTTTTTTAAAACATAAGTACTGAAGCTTAAAATATATTTTTGAAAGTTTACATCATCTATAATGTATTTTATCTCAGAGAGGATAAAATTTTTCGCAAGAATGAGGTTATGAAATTATAATCAAGCATTAGAAGTTCAAAAGTTTACTGTAAAACACAGCTCTCAGTCGAGCGATAGCTTCGGCACAAGAAACAACTTTAAGTAAACTTAAAAGAAAAATTTAACTGCACGTATTATAGTTAAATAGCTGTTTTTTAAAACATAATTACTAAAGCTTAAAATATATTTTTGAAAGTTTACATCATCTATAATGTTTTTTGTCTCAAAGAGGTAAAATCTCGCAGAATGAGGGCATAAAGTTATATTATCATCAAGCACTAGGAATTTAATAGTTTACTGTAATACACAGATTTCAGTCGATCGGCAGCTTCCGCTCAAAAAACAACTTTTAAGTTAGCCCAAAAAATATATAATACTGCATGGATTGTAGTTAAATAATATGTTTTGAAAAAAATGCAAATACTGAAGTTTTAAAAATATTTTTGAAAGTTTATATCATTCATAATTTATTTTATCTCAGAGAGATTAAAATTTCTCGCAAGAATGAGGTTATAAAATTATAATCAATCAAGCACTAGAAGTTCAATAGTTTACTGTAAAACACAGCTTTCAGTCGAGCGATAGCTTTGGCACAAGAAACAACTTTAAGTAAACCCAAAAATATAGGAGAAGGTTGCCGTCAACGAACCACAAAACAGTTTTCAATTTTTTTAGAAAGGAAATCCAACTCAAATTTTACGTGAATTATAGGAACAATTTCTCAGTATATTTCTCGTTTAACAATAATATTCACTTTCATGATAAAAACGCACAATAAAGAATGAAAATTAAAAAAAAATATGTTAGCATGTGGTCCATTCATGACTACCGGTTGCTATGGGTGGACCATCGAGTTTCCATCGATGGACCACATTCTCAAATTAAAAAATCAATACGTAACTTACAAATATTTATAACAGGTGATCAATAAACAATACAAGTAACAATAAGTGATATAAAAATAGATTTATTTTCTAAAATGTTTTATTTTTGGATAAGAGGAACATAAAAAAAAAAAAAAACTAGCACTCACACAACACACATCTGTTGTCATCACATCTGGTTCACTACTTGATATTTTCCCAACCTATGCAATACTGTACTTAGCTAAAATCTTTTAAACCTCTTTTGAACTGTTGAGAATTTTTTTTAATTGATTTTGAAAATTTTCGTTCGAATCAAGATTGAACTTGCTCTCTAAAATGCCAGAGAACATTTTTGACCATTTTATTACTAAAACCAGAAGCTTAAGTCTCAAACTACTAGAGAGTATAGCACTAACAGACTTTTTGTCTTAATTAAATCTGCGAGACACGATATTTTAATGATTACACGCAGCTATTTTAATGATTAGTGGGAATCTAATATTATGCTCTCTTAATTATAAAGTACGACTTAATTTTAAGTTATCCTTTTAGTTCAAAAGTTTGTTAAAAAATAGTATTTAGTAAATTTGAGAAAATAGTGGCAATTTATAATTTTGGTTGAATGCACAATATTGATGTATTCCCCCTCCATCATTTATTTTCCCCTCAGAAATAATGACATTGATAAGGTCTGTCACGGAGATGAGATTCACGGAAGTGAGGAATTTTCCACTAATATAGGCCTAATGGATACATTTTTCTTTGAAATATTTTTTCTTCGTTGCTACAATCTACACATGTCAAACATATGAAAATATATTCATTCACTTCTTTTTTTATATCAATTTATGTCTCTGAAATTCGAGTTCACGGAGGTGAGAGCTCACAATAACCACACTTAGTTTTTCAAACAAAATCCATCTTCTTGTTTCTCGACAAAAATCTCCCAAATTCCTTATCGCTGAAAGTAAACAAGTGGGTTCCCTTGTATCAGGGAAAATAAAATGTGATGTCATTACTGCCACGTGTTAATGAGAAAAGGCGTTTTGTGTTTAGGTAACGGTGGTGAGAATTTATTGTGTGACATGAATCCTTATCTTACTAAAACGAACTAAAACTCAATATTAAACAATTAAATATGTTTAAAAAATTAGTATTTGAGGCATTTGTGAAAGGAATAGTTAATAAATAAGTATATTTTTTAAATTAAACAAGTTATTAAGCAACATAAACAGTCAGACCAGGTGTGTGACATGCCACGGAGGTGGGAATTCATATGCTGTGAACCAAAATATATTAAAATAAAAATTATTATTAAGAAATTGTTGGCAGGTTTAAAGAGATATATTTTTGATGAAATTAAAAGCATTGCTAAATAAACTGTTCCTTAAAGTTTTTACAATAAAAAGCATGTGACAGAAAAGTTCCACTTTTTAAAAAATGACCCATACATACCATTTTCACCCCTAGTTTCTTGCGAATCGAAGCAAAACAACGTTTTACACAGATTTATTCCCCCATTATTGGCAATTTTAATGTGATTCAGTGTTTAACTCTTTAAATATCAACAACATTGACCGAATTAAAACCAGATTTAAAAATTAAAAATTAAAAAAAAAAAATGCCATTTTTTTCGCCAAGTTGGCAACAAAACTTGGCGGCCAAAAGCTTGGTGATATATCGTCAAGTGTTTGACAAATTATAACACCACTTGTGTTAGCATTGAAATTACGGTGATTCCCCCCCCCCCCCAAAAAAAGTGTAAAAGATCCCCTTAGGAACATTCGAATGCAACAAAAATGGAAGGTGCACAACTAGACCCCACTAGGAATCTACGTACTAAAGTTCAACTTTCTAGGACATGCGGTTTTAGAGTTATGCGAGATACATACACACATACATACATACACACATACGCACAAACATACGTACATACGAACGTCACGAGAAAACTCGTTGTAATTAACTCGGGGATATGAAGCAATTTCGGTATTTAATCTTAAATATTAATAGTTTACATTCATTATAAACTTATATTGAGTTAACACATTGCATACATCAACTAAAATACCTCCGAAGAAGGGACACCTCCGTTTAAGGGACAAAATGCCCGCTCCCATTAGTATCCCTGATTGAGTGACAGTTGGAAGTTCTACTACTACTGTATATTGTACTGCACTGAGAAAAAGGAAATATGAGATTGATTGAGAGTTAAAAATTTAAGAATGAATGTAGTTTCAAAAAAAAAAAAGTGACTTTATCACAAGTGCATCAATACAATGTTTCAAACTGCTCACCGTTCAAAAGAACGGTCGTTCATTTTTTAAGTGAACGAACGGATGCGTTCATTTTAAGGATTCGTTCTTTTTGATCTGTTCTTCATGAAGACACATCCTTAATGCATTATGGTTTAAAAAGATGTTTTAAAAAATGTAAATACCGAAGTTTAAAAAATATTTTTGAAAGTTAACATCACCTATAATACATTTTATCTCAAAGAGGTTGAATTTCTCGCAAGAATGAGGTTATAAAGTTGTATATTTTCATCAAGCACTAGAAATTCACTAGTTTACTGTAAAATACAACTTCCAGTCGAGCGATAGCTTCGGCACAAGAAGCAACTTTAAGTTAGCCCACAAATATATAATACTGCATGGATTGTCGTTAAATAGATTTTTTAAAAAGTGTAGCAATTAAAGCTTATGAATTATTTTCGAAAATTTGCATCATCTATAATGTATTTTGTCTGAGAAAGGAAAAATTTCTCTCCAGAATTCAGGCATAAAGTTATACTATCATCAAGCACTACAAATTCAATAGGTTACTGTAAAACACAGCTTTCAGTTGAGCGATAGCTTCGGCACAAGAAACAACTTTAAGTAAGCCCCAAACAATATAGTACTGCATGTGCATATTATAGTTAAATAGACGTATTTAAAAATGTACAAGAAACAACTTCAAGTAAGCCTCAAAAAATATAGTACTGCATGTACATATTATAGTTAAACAGATGTTTTTAAAAATGTAAAATGAAAGCTTTAAACATTTTTTTGAAAATTTTCAGTGCTGTAAATGTGTATGAACAAGCAATATGATTACGGAAATTTTGTGATGATGAATACGAAATACACAAAAACTTTAAACAAATGCAAAAAAAAAAAAAAAAAAATGCAGGATTGATTTGTCAAAACATTTTTTCATTTCAATTTTAATATTATTATTGCTAGTGTGCTGCTTTTTTTGGAATAAAATCTTATGCATGAAAAAATATATATTTGAATTGTAGAATATTGAGAATCAAGTAAGTGTTGCAAAAACTGAGTCAGAATAACTAAAATAAATTAATAATTAACATAATTTTAATGTTTAATATTTATTGCTAAAAGTTTCGCATTTTTCACTTCATTCATGTGAATATTAATCATTTTAACTATTGTTACTAGCTTTTAATGATATAAATTGCTTACATCTGTAAAAATAATAGATTATTCGCAACTCCAGCGCTCGAATACGCTACCTTGCGGTGATTTACAAAACTGAAAAAGAAACTAAAACATTGCCAAGTTGCGTTCCACGTGTGTCTGTTGACGTAAACACAGGCAGTTTGTTCTGAGTATTTATTAACGCAATCGATGTGTCTTAATTTGCTTTCAGCTACAGAAATTAATTCGTCCCTCAGTAGTATTCTCGAGCTTCTCAAAATAATGTTAGTTTTCCTTATTTCCTTCTAAAATATGGTTGATTGAACAATGGTGAAAGCGAAAACTCTGGATTAACAAACTTGGATAACGTTATACAAAATAAAAAGTTTTATTGTTTTGTATGAATTTGTAAGAATATGAGTTTTTTTTAATCTTAAATTAATTTAACTAACCATATTTTACAGCAGCATTTAGTTGGAATGGACAGTATGCAAAATATTTTCTTGAATATATTATCGTAGAACAAAATGAAAAATGTTTAACCGAGAAAGAATTTACTTTATTCCTTTTATTCTCAGCTGAAAGGTTTCGCCAAATTTGTTTAGGGTTATAGTTTTAGCATCGTGCAAGCAAAGAAGCCTTGGCGAGATTTCGCGTTTTTAGTTAAACCATTTTTAATTTTTATCATGAGTAGAATAAAATGGTAGTAAGATTACAGAATTCGATAAGTAAAACGAAATAATGGTCAATCAACTGAAAAGAAAACTACCACCATATATCTGTAAGAATTTTGTAGATGATTTGCATAACATGACATAATTAAATCGAAACTCAGAAATTAGAAACATCGAAACAGAAAAATTTTTAATTAACCGATTCGGGAATTCGAGAGAAATAACTCAGCTACAAATGCAAAACAATAAGCGCTAGCCAAGCAAAGCAAAGAAGTATCATCTTCTTTTGGTAATAATTTGTAATGTCATATTAAATTTTCTAGCATTAATTGTTATTCTTGTCAGGCCACAATTATTATTTAGTTTTATCAAGAATTGATAAATATCGAATTCAACATCGTGAAAACGGCTGCTTAGAACTATGAACTACGTAGTTTGCATTAATGTTTGACGTTTAGTAATGCTTCTTGAATTCTTATTTCTTTCTACGTTTGTCAGAATATCAACAAGACTTTGAAAATTAATTTAAAAAGAATAAAGCGAAAAAATCATACATACGAACAAAAATCACAACACTTTTAGCATTTTCTTCGTTACCACGTGCGTTTGTTTTAGTTTTTTCGTCCGTCATTAGACAGTGACTGCAGTGCCCCCTATAGTTCGTTGGAGTTGCGAATACTGACCAGTGAATAAACAGTTCGTAATTTAATTTTAAAAATTATATTTTACACGTTCTTTCTTTGATAAGTTGGCAACTCAGTAAGTTTCTTCAATGCAATTCCGAAGAGGAAAAGACAAAAAATGTTGCATTTGATAACTCGTTGGGAGATGTTCATTTATTTCACAGTTGCACTTTTTTCTCTTCTTTTCTTTTTTTTTCATTCACCCCCCCCCCCCTCCCAGAAAACTTGAAGCAGAATCATATAATTTCTCTCAGTTTTTTACTTAATAATTACGCATAAAGTGTTTAATCATATTAAAAATTTCTGATTGTGGAATTGGGGTAAGTGCTCTTCCACTGGTAGATTGGACAGCTGATAATAATCGTGCTGCAATTACTCGTACATATTTAACGGAAAATAAATCGAAAATGAAATTTTATTAATTACTTAAGTTTTAGTTGTTGATAAAGGGCCGCAGAGAGCCAAGGCGATCCCCTAGCCAGTTTCGTAACCGCGGGCCCCCTGTAAAAAAAATAAAAGAAAAAGAAAAAAAGAAGAAAAAGAAAAAAAAGAGAGGAGCAACAAAGGGGAATAATATAAAAACTGCACAGGGTAGACCGGGGCACGTTTACGCGTATTTTTTCCAATGAATTTTCTAATTTTTATGTTTTAACTTAGAAAATTTTAGACATGGCGAGTTTATGAAGCTGTTAAAGGAGTCAAAATTGGTATATTCAGTTGTTGCTCAGTTTGTGAAAAATCATTTTTAAAAGTATTGCAGTTTATTTTATGGGCAAAAATTTCATTAGTGTCAAACATGCCCCTGACGTAAGTAATACTATTCACAATTAACTTCAACACGGTACACGCTCTCATGATGTCTTATAATCGTTCTTTTGTGGGGAGGGGGTGGGGACGAATCCATTATACATGTATATACAAAAGATTGCATACACGGAACTATCGACGTTCATTTCACCACACATTTTCACCCTCCCAATCATTAGTGAGAACAGAACATTTGTTTATTTGCGATTACCTAGGCGAAAAGAAAATTTTATTATTTACTCTCAGCCTTTTTTTTGTCCCCCCCCCCTTTTCTTATTTTCTATTTTCTTTCTTTTTCTCTCTTTATTTCTTTTTCTCTTTTTCTTTCTTCGCGTCGGTTGCGCCGGGCCCCCTCAAAACTCGGGCCCTTAGTTTCCGACTAGGCTGTCATGGCCTCTCGTCGGACCTCGTTGATACCAATTACTGGATTACTGCTATGTTGTTATAAAAACGGGTTTTTACCCTTTGTACTAAAACAAAAGAGGTTGTAAAAGCTGTGTTAGTTAAATTTATATTTAAAAAAAAGGAAAAGAAAAAGGGGGAAATAAAAATAAATAAATTCACATGCTGTAGGACATTAGAAAGCAAATAATAATTCTACTGCAGAACAGTTCTCTGGAACGAAATTGAAACTTTTTTTAATTACGTAAAGTTTTAGTTGATCTCATTATTGTTATTCGAATAGGATTTTTTTTTGTCCTGAAACACAAACAAGGAAAGAATTGCTAAAAGCTGTTAAAATTTGAAATATTAATAAAAGAAAAAAAAAGAAACAAAGAATGGAAAAGAAAATTAATCACACATTGTAGGATATCAGAAAGCAAATATTGATTGTACTGCAGATGTATAACAAAAAATAAATTATTGATAAATAGTCGATTGAATATTTGATAATAAATAAATAGTTGATTGCTGATATCACTATTTTTATTAAAATGTGATTTTATTTTTCCTTGAAACACAAAGGACAGAAGTTGTAGCAGCCATTGCAGTTTGAAAAAGAAAAAAAAAAAAGTCACGCGTTCACCGAGTTTTAGGAACGGGCTTTAAAAGTCAGAGTTTTCGTATCAGATGGAAACGGAGATAAAGAAGCCAACAAGAGAAACCCCAAATCCTCAGCATCTTCCGCCAACATAAAGAGCTCCTATTGGCGAGGAAATTCAATAATTCACCCAATAGCGTGGGGGGTCGTTTGTCACGTTTTATCCGCTTTGTTCTGCCCCCCAGAATGGAAGATGATGCTTTGACATGGGAAATCGTCTTTATGAAGTTAATTCGGAGTTTTCGCAATAATAATAAGAAGCTTAAGCTGAGGAAGCTCCTGTGTTTTATTTTGCGCTTACCTTAAAAGGGAGGAATTTTTACTCGAATTGGGAGTAGGAAATATAATTGGAGGGATGTATTCCGTTTTAGAACAAAAAGGAATAGCTTAAGTGTTCGCATGTGACGAAAACGTCATGCTTTTCACCAATTTAGATCATTTTATGGGAAAGGAACGGATGTTAACATGTGATTAAAATGCACGTGTGTTTGATGCAATGTTTTCTAATAATAGCATTTTGTTTCTTATTTGGATGTCGAGAAAGCGATATTGATAAATAGTTTAATATGTTTTTTATCGTTTTGATTATTATGCAGCATTTATTCAATGGCTAATTTTTTCGTAAAATAAGAAGCAAACATAATGACTTGAGGATTGTTGGAGAGTAATTTTTACTGCGATGAGATTTTTAACTCATATATTAATTTGAACAATGTAGTTTTTAAGTAAATTTCTTTGCTATTGTATTTATTTATTTTTTCAATTTAATTTTTTATCAACCAAAAAATCATTTTTTTTTCCACAATCAGAGCTATAATATACGTAAGTATAAAAACATATCGAAGAAAGGTAAGGAATCTAAGTTTTAAGTTTTACTTTTTAATTGTCAAATTTTAGCCTTAAAATTTGACTGAAAACTGTTCGTGTTTTACTCAGCCCCTGAAAATACTGCGGCTCCAAAAGGGGGCAACTCCACTTTTTAAAAACTTTCAGGAATCACACAAAAAAAAAAAAAAAAAAAAAAACCACTAAAGTTCTAAAAATTTATTTTTGAAGATTTTGTTCTGTATATTTAATAATATGTTGGAATTTTTCTTTACGAAACCAATTTCAATGACATATTAATAAAACATAGTGTTACCAATACGTATTTGTTTGTAATGTATTGGAGCTTTCCCGTTCTTGCTTCAAATACATAGTAACCTGGGGTCCGCTTCCCCTCAAGAGCAAGGGCGCACCCCATAAATACCATAAAAACCTCCCCAAGAGCGAGACCTCACTCTCAAAAAGGATAAAAATACCCCTCAAAACACATCTTCCCTTAAAATTTCAAAGGCGCAATCTGCGCTGACACTCTCCCCCCTCTCTCCTAGGTGGGCACCCCTGAAAAAACAATCGAAATACTACATTTTAGACTTTTAAGATCAATCCAAATAATATTTGATTCAAATACGAAAACTATGCTAATCCTCTGATAAAAACACTTAGGGGTTGTTCATAAATGGTGTCACGTTTTTTGTTCAGCATTTTTGATCCTTGTCTCCGCCCTCCCTTTGTCACATGTCACACTATTTTTCATTAACACAATCTTATAAAAATGCGTGATGTCGCACATCTTGTTATCCCCTCCCTTCCCCTTGTCACAAACAACCACAATTTCACGACACCCCTTCCCCTAAAAGCGTGACATCCTTTCTTGACAGCCCCTTAAGTTTCAAAATAAAGTATTGAATTATTGTTCTTTTTCTGAACTGCAGCGTGATACAGCTCCCTTCCGTTAACATCCATACATTTTTCACTGGAGCTGTCCTAAAAATTTTCACTTCTGAGTAGAATACTTTTCGAACAATCAGATTTTGTATAAACATTTAAAGGGGAGAGGAAAGGGTATTTTATTACGTTTCCCTCAAAAAAAAAAAAAAACTCTATATATCTCTCTCTTTTTTTCTTTTTCTTGGATCAATCTTTGAAGCACCACGTTCCAGAAGAACAGAGGTAATGGGTTTTTACAGCAAGTCTTAATACATTGAACATAAATTTAATTTGATTGAACAATGTCAAGTTTAGTTACACTTATTATTATGAAACTAAACTTGTAATTCTCAAGCAGAGCAAAAAGTTTGATTAAAACAGAAATAAACGAGATTAATTTCCCACACACTGACATCGATTTTGTGCCATAAGTCTTCGTGTTCATATCATTTTACATTTTTTAAAAAAAAATCTATGGAAAGTTTTTTGAAAACAACATTAAAAAATTGATAAATAAATTAAAAATTGGTTTAAAAAAGAGTTTTATTTTCACTCTACACATTTTACTAATACTTAATGAGTGACAATGTTTTCAAATGTCTGTGTAACTAACAAAATATAATTTGTTTATTTGTAATTCTATGTATATTTTATACATATGCCTCAGAGCAACAGTAGGATATTTTAGTGTTATTTCTGGGATTAGATATTTTACTGTTGCTCTGAGGCGACGATGCATGCCGGGTTTATGTTTTTCGTCTATTTATTTCTTTTAGTATATTCATACTACGCATTTTACTGATACCTAATGAATGGTCATGTTTTCAAACACCAGTAACTAACAAAATAAAATTTGTTCAGTTGAAATTCTGTGCATATGTACACCGGGTTTATGTTTTTCATCAACTATTTCTTTTAATATTTTTCAACAATTGTCAAAAAAAATATTAATAATAATTATAAATACATAATGACAATATTAAAATGAAAAATAAAATATTTGTATACGTATGTATATATTTTGAAGTTATAATAGCTTGTAAAGAAGCATTAGTTTCTCCCAAAAGTTCGTAAACACTTGCTAAAAATGGAATTTTTATCATTTTAGAAAAATTTTGCTGCTTTTGTTATTGCTTGGCATGTAAAATTTCAATTGTTTACAAGTGTTTCCAAACTTTTGGGACACCTCTAGTAGACGAAAAGCAACAATGGTATGATTTAACAAAGTGCACAGCTTCCATATTAATGCTATTTTTTTCCTTAAAAACACTTTATTTTCTTAGATAATAATGGCCACAGCTGCTCTTGGGCTTTTTCTAAACACATTCAATAGTCCGTTCGAAAAAAAAAAGTTTTTGGTTTTTCGTTTTTTCACAAAAATAGCAAGTAGCAGTCTCATTACTTTGACAGATTTATTGCTAGCACAATCTCCAAAAAGATTGTGCTAGCAATAAATTGCTAGCGAATACGTAAATGACTCTTCCGGAAATAGACAGATCACCAGTGATCCCGATACAAAACGATGTTGGGGGAGGGGCCATCTTCCCTTTCTTCTGCGGCTTGAAGCTGGATCGAATGTCCTTTTGTCACATTATCTGCGCACTTGGGGGTCTTGAGGGAAGGAAAGGGAAAGGGTTTCTGTTTTTCTCACGGTAGCCAGCGCTGGACACTCCTTGAAGGGCTTCTTTTTGACGTGATCTATAGTTTCTTCCGGTCATTATAGATACTAAAGACTGGAAAATCATGGGAGGTCAATTTTGTTGGTTTTTACCCGGGGTGTCTCACGGTTCATCGTGACTTCATTAGCCCTTCTTAATTGAGAGGCGCCATTTTTGTACGCATTTTAAACATCACTTGCAGCAATGCTCAGGGATTTGTAAAATGCCAACTTTAGAGGAGGCTAAGAAAATTTTTGCTCAAAAGTTTTAATTTTTGGAAATAAAAACTTTCTGCTGTTAACAAATAAAAGAAAGTATGACTAATAAAGAGCTCCAACATTTCTTCATTCCCAGAGGTAAGGAAGAGATTTATTACGGAGAACAGATGCTTTCATCTTAATATATAAAAATCGTCTGTGCGAACGGCTGGACCGATTTTGATCAAATTTTTTGTGTGTAATTAAGTTGTGGCGAATATGGTTTCGAAGCGCGATGCATCGAATCGGAAACGTTTTCGTTAATTAATTAATTTAAACATTGGATTTTTATACCTCTCAAATGTTTAATATTTACTTTAACTTATTGTTGAGCGAGAACTGAAATAAATATTTAACCCGTTGCCAAACGACAATAAGAAAGCCAGTTCTGCTTTTTGTAATGAAATTTACTATTGTGATGTGTCAATTGAGAATAGACAAAACGTAGAGATAGTGAAGCCTTCATTTCTTGAAAGCAACGATTTTAAGTAACGTGATATATCTGTAAGGTTCACACAAAACGTGTGTTCTGTCGTCGTAGTTGAACCATGTGACCGGATCAGTGCTTTAGATTTTCCTAAGGCCCCTCCCTATATATACGAGTCGACGCATCAGCTTAAGATTAGCCATTTTGGATCGGAGCGCGTGTTTGAATGGTTGTCTTTTCTGGCAAGTCATCGCGTTTGTTGCGTTTCACTGGGAACAATTATTAGCGGCACGTGAATTATTTATTAAATAAATATTATCTTTGGTTAATTTAGCAAAACCCGAAACTTTTCTCTGGTAACCCTAGTTCCGCAACAATGAAAAATCCGATCCAGAGTGGCTAAACTTAAGCTGATGCGCCGGCTTTTCCTAACCAAATGATCAGAAAGTACCGTACCTAGCAACATTTATTTCTCGGCTCAAATCCATCTGAGTTTTGGCCCCAATGTCAAGATTACTTTAAGGATTATCAAACTAATCAGTACATTATTAAAGGAAAAGAGGATGGAATTTAAAGACGAAACAATTTTTTTTTTCGTCGAGATAAGTTACAACAGGATAGCTCTGTACACAAAAGATCAGTGCAGTGGAAGATCTTTATCTTTGGTGGAAAGAACAAATGATGCAATACATGAAGTTTTAAAAGTTTTCGTTTAAAAGATCGGACCGCTAATCGGTCGGAGTTAGCTTCGTTCACTGATCGGCCGGATAACAGTAACGTGGTGGCTTGCGGCGACTTTGGATATAAACAATAGAGTTGCGTAATCACTTGTTTACATTTAAAAGCTACTGTCAACGTAATTTATTGTATTTTTTGTTTATTTGGCGAAATATTTCAAATTGCAAAGAATTGTTTTTCGTTTTTAAAGAGCGTTTAGTCATTTTAGTTGAAGAATGTGTTAATTTTACATCGGGAGGGGGGGATTCGCTTATTCAGAGAACTGTTTTTACCTTTATCATTTTTTTAAACGATATCCTTTCGATTGTTTTGTTCTATCTTTTTCACATGGCTGAAGGAACAAACCATCAAGTAGGGGAGAAAAAATAGTTAATAAAACAACTGCTCAGTGGGCATTAGATAATTCAAGTTGTAATAAATATGCGCATTCTGACACCATAGCAGCTTAACCATTTTTTTTTTTTAACTTTTTTTTCCAACAAAACGGTTCAAACACTTGATAATTTATTGAAATTTGTGCCCCAGTGGGAAGTGGCTGTGGCTTTCCAAAAATTTCTTTATTCGGCAAATTTTGTTTGACAATTCGGCAAATTTGGGAAATAACTGCAATTCTTTGATACCCAAATGTCTTTTTTTATTAGTTATATTTATGTGTTGATACCCGTATTTTATCATTTACCAAATTGAGAATTTCTGCCCTCCCAAAAATTAAAGCTCGGGGCGCCTTTGAGCCATGCTATTGTCAGCGGCAAGAGCATTTAAAGAAATTGTGATACAATTTAGATAAAAATTTAGAGCATTTTTAGGACAACCAAAATAGAGTTCAAACAATATTAAACATTGCAGAATTATTATCTTAGGGCCAGCTTCAAAATCAATGTTGATTGAGGAAATAGAAGTTTTTTTGGTTTCAGGCACAGGAGTTACATGATAAGAGGCATTATTGTGCTTTAAGTGCTACTACATCTAAAACCCTAGTTATTTAAAGAAGGAAAAACGTGTGAACTAAATGTGCTTTGTATGCAGCAAAATATTTTAGGTTAGAAATAACATGAAATTTCTAATTAAAATTTTTTTATTTAAAAAAAAAGTTTTATTTCTCTAATTAAACTGGAACTTCATTCTGCCATACTGAAATTTATATCTATTTTACAAAACTCTTAAATTTTAAGAAAATGTAACAGAAACAAAAAAGGAGGGGAGGAGGATTCAGTTTTTAAACTATAGTTCAAATTGAAATTCAAATAGAATAACTACATTACCTAACAGTAAAAAAATAAAAGAAAACCTTATATAACCAAGTACATATAATTATCAAAAGTTTGTAATTATATTGATGGATTCTTTTATTATATACTTTTTAAAAACTAAAGTTGCTTCTTAATACAAGTAGTAGAATTGAGAAAAATTGCAAGCATGGATAACTTCGTGAAAAAAATTCAATAATAAATATAAACTATTTCTAATAAACAAATTTTCATTTTCTGAATGCAATTTCGAAGTCTTCTGAAGGAAAATCAAGCTAAAAATGAGGAAAAGTAAGATTTTTTTTTTTGCTGAAATTTGGAAAAGTAGGAACTTTTGCGGAAAAGTAGGACATTTCCTACTTAAGAAGGAAACAGTAAGAAAAGTAGGACGAAAATGAGCCCTGGTTGTCTGGAAGCGAAACTTTTGTTCTGAAATTAACGAAATTTAGTGAAAAAAATAATGAAAACATGGGAATTTGTTCAAGCGAATTTTTAAAGAGTTCAAATTTTAGCCACCAGAAGGCACTTTTTTTTATGGGCTACACATTTGCTCTACATATATTGATGGTTTGGAAACAACTCTTTCATTAGAACATGTTCAACATGACAGCTATCATTTTCGTCGACCTTCTAGAATCGAGAGATATCATGTTCTACAGTTCCGCAGTGCGCAGTATGCTGTGGGAAATGCTACAAACACGTCGTGATATGCTGTATTTGCGACCAGGTAAAATTCTAGGATTATCGCGATTTGCGAGATGTTTCAAATGCCTCCAAAGCTAAAAGTCACATGGATCCAGGTGTGATGATCGTAAAGTAATAAATTTCATTGAAAACGCCATCTGGCGGTGAAATTTTGAACTATATTCTGCTCATTATAATTCGCTCGAACAAATTCCCATTTCTTCTCTATGTTGTACATAAAATTTCGTAAATTTCTAGAGAATATTTTCGTCTCTAGATAACTTTAAAGTTGGGATCGTTTAATTATGAGCACCATGTATATGCGTACACCCCCACGTACCACTTACGTTACAAAACAATCACCTCACCAATTAAAGGTTAATAATTGATAATGTTAAAAATTGTTTTAAAAGCTAGGCAAAGCTCGTTTTATTTCGAAAAAAACAATACATGAGAATATAATAGTGATCACTAGTTAAGAAACGGAAAGATAAGAAATCCACAAACAGCAAAATAATGTTATCACAACGACAAGGGCCAGAGAGGGCTCGTAAACAGAACATCAATAATATTCCGGTTACAAGTCCATAAAAAAGAAAGCAATTTTGAGTCTTTTTTGCCCCATTGTACTTTTTCAGTGCGATGTTATGAACTCTTGAATAGATCTTGTACCTATTGTACGGATGTACAAAGAGGTGCGAAGGCTTTTACGGTCGGGGGCTCCCACAATCCAAACTTTAAAAGACTCTCCCTACAATGGAAAATGCAATGGAGGGGAAAAAATCGTCCAGGAGCAACGAGACAACAGAGAGCGCGTGCGTTATGGGGAATCTTTTTGCTCGCATGTTTGGCTTTAAAACGAAGGGTGCTGTGACTGAACATTTATTGCTTTTTTTGGCATAAAATAACTTACCAGGAGAAACCACACTTTGAAGTTAAAGTAAATTTTTTAAATAGAAAAAAATATTGCCAGTCGGAACCCGATTTAGCAGATTCAACGGGACCGAAACTTATATACATTAAATCTCGGTTATTCGTAATATCGGGGTGTGAAAAAAAAATGCACGGACTTTATCTAAAAGCCCAAATAAGCAACTGCGCACAAATATCCAAAAGAAGAAAGTTTACACTTTTTGTTCAGCATTCCACGAATTATTACACACTATTTCAATTTCAAATTTTAATACTGAGTAATAGATGACTGACAATTTCCTTGATAGTTGACTCGAAATTGTTCTCTTTCGACTTTATGGAGAGAAGAAAATACTGTGCCATTTACAGACTGCTGCATTAAGCATGAGATAAGTTTTTAATTTTTAGGCCATGTAAGCCATTTGGAAAAGCAAGTTTTAATGGGAGTTTCATTATTGCTTTCTGTATCAGAATCGCTATTCATTGGTTGCCTCTTCGCCCTTCAGAAATTGCAGGTTCCAAAAAACAAAAAAAAAAAAAAAAATGCCTGCTTCAGACAATATGGATAGGTTATTTGGAAAATAATCCCACGTTTCCTAACTTAAATTAACAAAAAAAATTTTTTTTTCTGATGTTCAAATAATTCATTAGATTGGGGTTTATTATTCGTTAAATACGGATTTTTGCTTTTATTTTAGTCGGGGAAAACTAAAATTCGCTAAATCACGAAATTCGTTAAACAGAGGTTCATTAAATCGGGGCTCGACTGTATATATATATATATATATATATATATATATATATATATATATATATATATATATATATATATACAGTATACTCCCGGATTATCCGTGCATTATTTCGGAATCACACTTTTCTATCGATAATATCGATAACATCATTGAGGAAGTTAAATAAATCGAAGGTTTCGAATCAGTTGACGCTGAAAATGTCGAAGAGTGGTTAAATGCGACGAATGTGAATCAGGATGACATTTCGTCAGTTAGACATTGAATATTTCAATGTCTAACTGACGAAAATATAATTGAACTTGTTACTGAATCAAACGCAAGTGATGATACCGAAAACGAAGATGAAGAACATGAAGAGTAAATACAATTTCACATTCTGCTGCTCTACAATCTGAGGAACATTTATTGGATTACATGAGTGAAAGAAGTTACGATTACGGAGAAATAATCGCAGTAAGAAAAATTTGTACGGACATACGCAACAATTTAAACAAACAAAGAAAACAAAAATGTATCACCGATTTTTTTTTAAGCAAATACATTTCGAAGAAAAGTTCCTGGTTTGTGTGAGTATATACTTAGTTTTTTCTAATTTCCCCTTAAATATTTACCCTGCATATTCCTTAAATGATTTTTCGGATTATCCGTGTTTTTCGATTATCCGTGCTACGCCGCCTGGTGATAAGCACGGATAATCGGGAGTATACTGTATATATATATATATATATATATATACGCGGAAAATATGTAAAATCCTCTGTGTTTTAATATATCTTAGTGAAAGTCACATCAGATCTAAAAATTTGAGCGGTGAAAACAAAATTTTAACTTGATCAAAAGATTAATGTATTATACCTCAACTAATGTAAAAATCACACAATACCTAGAAACTAACAACAGTTAATAGAGGAATAACATTAAATTCAAAAACCGGATTCAAAGTATTCACAAAATAGGAAAAGTTCTAGGTTTATTGCATTAAATTTTTTTGCAAAAAAATCCAAACTTGTCGACGGGGTACGTATACGTATTTTCATCGGTGCACATTTACGCACGTTCTTACTGTGTCTTATTACTCTGTCTTTCATCTAAACGGGCCCCGGACACTTTTTTCGCTCTGTACTGTTTCAAACCTTAGTATTTTCATGTTATTTAGTTTTGAAAATCACCATTCATTTCTAATTAAGTAATTAATTCGTATCTTATAGCTTACAATCATATAGTGTTGTCTTCATGCCTATAAAATGTTCTTTAATTAATTGTTTGTAATTTTCTAATTACTAAAGATTTTTAAGATAAATAAAACATTTAAATTTGTTTCACTTACTCCTTGCTAGGATTTTTAATATGCATAGTAATATAATAAACTTGCCCCGTGTTCGGGGCAAGTTTACGCAACTGACTTGGAAATATTTTTTTTACGTTTAACACAAGCTGCGCATCAACTGAATATACGAATTTTGACTCCATTAACTTCTTCATACAACCACAATGTTTAAAATTTCCTAGGTTAAAATATAAAAATTTGAAAATTCATTGAAAAAAATCCGTGCAAACGTTCACCGGTCTACTCTATTATTAGTATAAAACCAGAAAAGATTTATTTAACCTCGCTTCCGTTTGTTCACGAAACGAGCGAAAAGACTCACTTCATGTTAGCTACAGGGACAGGGGTGGTCAGAATTATAAGGCCATACAAAATTGCACAGTAAATAATAAATCTTAAATAATTCAGTGAAATCCATACACAAAATGTCTTTTTATACTAGAAATCATTGGGGAACGCAAAATATTTGAAAAAACAAAATATAAATGTATTACTGTGGTTAATAAAAAATGTCATTGTTAAAGCTGGACAAAATTACAAGGACGACTAGGGTTTCTCCCTGAAAGCCCCCAGTAATTGAATACAATGTTTTCATATACTTCGGGTGCCAGAATGCCTCACAAAGTTTTCATTACACTTAGATCGAGCCTTTTGTCCGGCCAGTACAGTGATTTCATGAAATAAGCACAAAGAAATCATTTTGAGGTTTGAGAAATATGTAATTAGGCATTATCCTGCTGGTACAAATTGTTTAAACTCATAATTAAGGATGTTTTTTGTTTAAAAAAATGGTCAGTAAATCAACATTACTCTCAGAATTCATTCAACCCCGCACAAATATTCCCAAAGATCTTCCCGAAACAGAATCTTCCAGAAAATAATTTTAAAATGAATTACATTGCACCAAAAACTGTCTGAAGCCTGTAATTTACCCCCAAAAAAACACGTGGAATGGACTGTTTTACCTTTTTCAGTAGTATTGTTAATCACCGCAAGGTAGCGTATTCAAGCTCTGGAGTTTGCGAATTGACGCTATCTACTGGAGTTTAGGGTTAATCCACCGGTGTTAGGGTTAGAATTTCAACTATCAAAATACCACCAAACAGGCAATTGCTTCGTTCAAATGCAGAAACAATTTTCACCCGTCATACCATGATGGGCGACTTTCTAGTATATTAAGAATTTTGGAAAGATGATGCCCGCAATTGAAAAACTTCGTAAGATGAGCTATATAGCAATTGCCTGTTTGGTGGTATTTTGATAGTTGAAATTCTAACCCTAACACCGGTGGATTAACCCTAAACTCCAGTAGATAGCGTCAATTCGCAAACTCCAGAGCTTGAATACGCTACCTTGCGGTGATTAACAATACTACTGAAAAAGGTAAAACAGTCCATTCCACGTGTTTTTTTGGGGGTAAATTACAGGCTTCAGACAGTTTTTGGTGCAATGTAATTTCAGAAGATAGAAAAGAAAGCTTCCCACAAACATGATAAAAAATTACTGTCATTCACAAAGCGTCAAAGCAAGTTATAAGTTACGGCTTTTGTTTTGTTTTACCTTTTTCATTCGCTATTAGACAGTGGCTGCAGCGCCCCTTGTAGTTTATTGGAGTTGCGAATTGTTTTGGTTCCTTCCTTTTCCTAAATTGACAGTCTTACCAGTAAAACTATTAAGTTGCCGGATCAAGTTCAGCCTTGTCACAATAATGCCTTTCCATGCATGTTAAACATTACCAAAGCATATTATAAAATTATCATGCCGTGGCGCGAGTTTCATTGTTGAAACACGGGGGTTACTTTTATTATAGGCTATTATTTATATGAGGATTTAAAAGTGGCGATTACATAGTGAGGCCAATACTTTGATCTTTACAGTTAAAAAATAATTGAAAAATCGTGTAATGAGGGAAGAAGAACAAAATATAATAATTATAATTATTATCATTATTAGTATTATTTTAATTTTAAGGTGGAAAATTCTCCAACCTCTGTTGCCCATCCCGACACAAATTTCCCTCCGTATTATAATCATTTTTTTGAGTGTTTTTACCTCTAGTTCTTCAGAAGTAGTAGTTAACTATGAGAATAATACTCCCTCCCCCCCCCCAAATTAAAGTCATGGATATAAAGTTATTGAAGACCGAAAAGCATAGAAGATGGTTTCACCAAAAAACGTAGGGTGATGGGGGAGAACTGATAATCAGGAGATTATTTCACATAAGAATCAGCAGAAATGGTGTCGGGTGTGATTTTTATTGATTTGCTTATTTTTTACACCGCAGTGTTTTCTTGAATTTGATGATAAGGAAGCAGTCAGAAACACATAAAAACGAGCGTTATCTAAGTTCACCCAAGAGAGAGAGAGAGGTATATTATTACCTTGAAAACGTTTTCCTTTGGAACAAAAAATACCGCATGCAGAGATATTGCTATGGTTCTTTCAAGGAGCAAAAATACTCCTTGTGATTTTTAGAGGAGTAAATTTCACTTTGGAGGAGTGAAAGTACGAGAACTGTAAAGGCCATAACAACAGTGATCAACTGCATAGAAAAATTAATTTTCTAAGGATGAAATGCAACATGGCGGAGAAAGAAAAGACGTAAGATATTTTGATTTTTAACGTTTAGTATGCGTAACTTAATTTAAAAAAAGAAATATTTAAATGTAATACTTCAAACAATCCAATTACTGCTTCCCCACTCTTTTTTCATGATGCTAAATTTTTATTCAAAATACAAAGCGCAAACATACGCTTGACGCTTGACTAATTTTTAAGGTGAATTTCCAATTTTCAATGCGTGAAATAAATACACGTGAAGAGAAGGATCATGAAAAATATCTCAGATTATAATTCTTTTTTTTTAAATTTTTTGAGCAATCACGATTGCTTATTGTTCTCATTTGATCGTTTTTGATGTTCCGTGCCTTTCTCAGCTTGGACCAGAAGCCTCTGCAGCACCACCGCCCACCGTCCTCTGCAGGCGGCGCGGCGCGGCTCCGGTCCTGAGCTATCCGCTTCTCCTGGTCGGAGGCGTCCATGTCCTACACACACGCACGCTCACACACTCACACACATACACACACGCCTACGTGCATACACACAGGTCTACGCACACACACAAGCCTACACACTTACACACACAACTATGCACACGTAACCGCCCAGGAGGAGAGGCAGGCTTGGGGAGGGGGGACAGGAGTTGTTTCTAGAAACAATAACTCCAATGAGTAGGATTCTGTCTCAGTTCGTGATTGTGAAAAACATAATTTGAATTAAAAATTTCAGAATTCAAATTAATTTATTTTATTATTTTAATTTAATTTATTTTATCGGCAACATGACAGTCTGAGTGATAATTTAAATAGCTAACTGAAAAAAAGTAAGAAATTTCATGGGCGCTCACCAAGGGGAGGGGGGGGGGAGGTTATATGATGCAGACTGTGCCATTGAAATTTTTAGGAAAGTTAGCTGCATTTTCCAATTTTTGGGGGGATCTCATTCTTGAGGAGGTCTTTGTGGTATTGGAGGGGGGGGGGGTGCGGTGTGCCATCGTTTTTTTTGGGGGGGGGGGGAGACAGGCATTCTTGCAGCAATACATTAAAAATGGGTATTTTCTTAATCTCCCCCATGAAGGGGTATTATCACTGGTGAATGTACCTCGGTGGAGTCTTCCATATCAAAAAAAAATCAGTGGCGGATACAAGAGGGGGTAATGGGGGTCATGACCCCACCCCCAAACCCGCAACAGTATATGAATGTTTGCTCGAAAATATAAAAAACTTGATCGAAACCGTAAGAAGTGGATACAAGGAAGAGGATCGTGGGGAACATACCACCCCTCCACACCCCAAAATCTGTGACAATACTTTGTAATCTGTTTTAGGTTCACTGCATTTGAGTAGTGAAAATGATTGCTTGAAAAAAAAAAGAAGGAAAAGCCGAACCAAAACCAGAAAAAGAAACAGCAAATAGTTCTCGAATTCTTTTTTTTTTTAGGGGGGAGGGGGTATTAACTGTCACTTTTCTATTTTTATAGCATATATATTTAAAATATGTAGACAGTAAAATAGCTTTTCTTGAGACAGTTAGTCTGCGGCGCTGGGTTCAGAAGCCAGTATAATGAAAATTAACAAAGAAGTGTCTGACGCCCGATCGCTTTTTGTGTAACAAATTTAATCAACGATAGTTATTGTAAAACCATATCCAAAGCTACAGGCATCGCTACAATCGATAAAACATCTGAGTATGTAAATGGTTTTTTTTTAATGTAAATTCTCTGTAGATTATAATTTCTTTCTGTAGTTATTTTTAGATTGTTTCGTTTTTAGTCGTGCTGAGTTTCTTTTTAAATGTTCTGTAAATAGTTTATTAATTTAAATCAGTGTTTTGGATTTAGTATCGTGCAAGAAATGTAAAATTTGAGTGTCGCGTTAGCGCAAAACCTCCATTATACAAAGGTTCTTGTAAACTAGCATACCGTATTAGACGGAAACCCTGTTGAAAAAAAGCCGCGTTTGTTAGAAAAGAACTATATATAACAGGGGTTCCTAATTTCTTCCGACTCACGGCACCCTTTGACGAATTTCAATTTTTTCACGGCACTCTAAGCTGTTTCAATTATACACACATACTGAAAATATAGACAGCTCGCGGCACCCCTCTCCCCTCCTTGCAGCAACCCAGGGTGCCGCGGCACCCACTTTGGAGACCCCTGACCTATAACAAAAACAATGAAGCGTTCGTGTGACAGAGCAGTGTATTCTTTTTTTTTTGGACTGTTGAAAAAACTGATGAACCCAAAACTCTGATGGAAACATATCTGGAGTTCCTGTATCAGATTCTCAGACTGCGACGTCTTCGTCAACCTCCGATTTTCTACATTTGGAATTAATCAGTCGGTGAGTAATTTATGAACTCCGTATTATATTTATGGAATATTTAATTTTTATTTAGATTTCCGCCGCATTTTTTACTATTACTTTAAGTGAGTGGTGCTATTTTTCTGCATAAGATGGATGTGTCGAGTATCATGCAAATTTATAATCTAAAATGGATATGTGTCGAGTATTATGCAAATATTTAATCAACAAGGGGTTTTGTGATCTAAATTTCCGAAAACTTGGAGTTGTCGTTTCGGAAATTTTCGGCTTACATTCTAAAACTGAAAAATTATTTTAAAAGAAAACTTTTCAAATGATTTTCATCAATGAATTCGATGATTTTTGTAAGCATATTTGAAGAGCTTTTATGATTTCATGGACTTTTGCTTGTATATTTGAAGAGTTTTTACGGGGGGGGGGGGTTCGTAGAAGAAAATTTTTGTACAAGACTATGTTCTTGAGCATGACCCCTCCCCCTCTCCCTAAAAATGAAATCCTGTATCCGCCCCTGGCCGTAATTCCGTATTAACGAATTTCAAGGGACAGCAAATGTTGTTCGTTGTAACGAGATTTCAGAGTATCAATTTTTCAAGAACATTGATGCGGCGTAATATTAGCTTAGATCCAACAAAAAAAAAATCATAATAATGGCCTCCAGCCCTTGAAAAGTGGCGCCATTTGCAGCAACCCTAAATTTAAGCGTAGCTCCAGTAGGAATCCCTTCAAAAAAAAGTCCCATTCTCGGCAACTGTAAAATGGGCAACAACAACCGACTGGGGATGATCCTTTTGACAGAACGCTCTGTCTGGGGCGGCCACGACAAATGTCTGGGACAGTATGGGGTGCTCTGTGCTGCACAGTAGGAAGCAATTTCAAAAGGTTGACCCCGTACGGCAATTTTACTCAACTCCACCCAGCGGAAAATAGAGTCGCTGCAGAATCTGTTATGATCGAATATGAATTTTATTCCACTATCTATTATGAAAAAAGATGGAAGCTCCCTTCAAAGAGACCAAAAAGGGGAAAGGATTTTATCTTTAAATCCACTAAGTATATATTCGCCATGAATTATTATTCAGCTGGGAAATTTCAATTAATTGAATTGAAAGAAGTTTGCATAATAATTTTAACTGCATTAATTTTCCTTAAAGGAGTTTTTGTGCATACAAAAGTGTTGCTTAATGCAATCATCAAAATCTCTTTATTCATAGAAATCTACCGCGAAACCACCACGTAACGGAAATTCGTAGATGTCCCTCTGTCTTCTTTTTGACCCATTCTCACAACTTTTTCAATCAATGGGTCAGTTATCTTCTTTAGTTATCACAATACATTCACTTTAATTTTCTTTTATAGTTTCATTTTAACGGGAACTATTACTGGTGACAGTAAATGTTGAGAAGCAACGCTGGAGCAGTCAAAAATAACCCTTTTTAGAGAGGGGGAGGCGGGGGTCACAGCAGTTCTTACATGTATTTAAAATACGATATTGAGATTGGCAATGTGTGTTAAAGTCAAAGGTTCTGAGGACTTGACCCCCTCAAACCCCCACCCGGCTCTCTATGCCATCGACAAGCAATAAAAATAAGTAACTTTTTTCTCAACCCCCACCATATGAAATACCAACCCCCCTACAATTGAATTGATATACCAACCCCCCCTACTTTACCAATCAACTGTAAAATAAAATTTCGCTTAATAACAAAAAAAAAAAAGAAAGAAAGAAAGAAGAAGAGAGAAAAAAAAAAGAAAATGCTCTTAAAAAAAAATCTTTTTGCTATTTTCGTTGCATGTTTTGCACAACTTTTGTGGTTATGCCCTACAAGGGCTGCATCACTTCAAAATCAATTACAAGACATAATTTTTTTCTAGTTTACAAGATGATTTATTCAAAATACACCCCTTAGGAGTCAATACATTGCTGGAAGCGGTCGTGAAATTTTTTGAAGTACTCTTCAAACCCATCTTTTAGAATTGCCCCTAATGTCGCCGTCGTAGCTGCCTGAATCTCTGAAATTATGGCAAAATGTTTGCCTTTCATTGCCAATTTCAATTTTGAGAACAACCGGAAATCCGCTGGAGCCAAATCAGGAGACCAAGGAGGGTGATCAAGCATCACAATACTTTTTTTGGCCTAGAAGTCACGTACAATCAAGCTCTTGTGTGCTGGCGCATTGTCATGCTAAAAAGACCATTTCGCTTGGTTTTGGTATTCAGGTCTAACTCGATGAATTCTCGCCCATAAACGCTTCAAAACACTCAAGTAGTAAGGAGCATTAACTGATTCACCTTCTGGCATGAATTCCTTATGGATGATACCCTTCGAATCAAAGAAAACTGTGAGAAGAGTCTTGATTTGGCTTTTTTCCCATAAGAAAACTTTTTTTGGTTTGGCATGTTCTGGGCTCTTCCACTCCGCGATCTGACGTTTTGTGAGTGGTCATACTTGAAACTCCAGGTTTCATCACCAGTTACAATGTTTGCCATGAAGCTTGGATCCCTAGGGGCCGTTTGTTGCATGTTTCTGCACTGTTCCACTGTGCAATGTTTTTGGTCGTCAACCAATGTGTGCGGTGCGAAGCGAGCACAGACTTTCCTTTTGCCTAAATTTTCCGTTAAAATGAGATGGACAGTGGATTTAGGTATGCCAGTAAGCTCTTCGATGAGTCAAGTAGAGACACAGGGATCATTTCGCATTATCAATGTTCTCATCATTTTGAACTGTTACTGAATGACCTGGTCTTGGATCATCTTCTAAGCTGTCTCTACCATCACGAAATCTTGCATCCCACTTAAAAACATTTTTACGACTCACTACTTCACTACCATAAACAGTTTTCATCAATTCAAATGTTTCTGTAGCACTTTTACCCAATTTAAAACAAAATTTAAGGTTAGCGCGCTGCTCTTTTTTTTTTTTTTTGACCGACGCCAAGCGACTTCTAGAATTTGTGTTATCACGTTTCAAACGATGTTGCTAACGCTTTGAAATTAATCCAGAAAAGAATTGAAATGTGCGTGCATTTAATGCAATCAATCTTTCATAGATAGCGCTAATAGTTCCGCAAACATTTATATCAGTCACTTTTTCTATTGGATGCACTGTGTATATCACGATATATATCCGATATTTATTTTGAAAATATCATGATATTTCGATATTTTCGATATTTATTTTTTCAACTGCGGTATTTTCAATATAAAAATTACATCAACCATAGTAAAATTGTTATTTGCTATTAAAATTAACCAAAAAGTTATACATTATATTTTTTACGATGCATTAATACATCAATGATGTAACAACAAAGTAATATGATATTCTTTTTTATTTTATATTCATAAAATAAAAATAGTCAGCAATGTAAAAATTTTAATTCATATTAAAAGGGCCTAATTAAATATTAAACATTGATTAGGAAAAAAGAAAATGTCTTATGACTGCATGTGCACTGACCAATGCATATTTTTTATTTCTGAATCATATAACTGTAAAAGTAGAAAAATGAGTAAAACAGCTAATGCTAAATTAACTCCATTAAAATTAATAAAAATGTAAAATGAAATATTACATATAAATAATGAAAGAGACCTTAATTTTAAGTCCACATATTGTAATAATAATTTAAGAAAATAAAGAGTAATTTGAGGATGCATTTACTATTTTGAAGACTTTAGTTTGTGCTGATTGAAAATATCGGATATATATCAAAATATCGGATATTTTCGATATTTTTGAAAATATCACGATATTTTCGAACCCTGACAACAAGACATTTGAGCTTCGACGAACTCATTTATGTTTGGGTTAAAAGAGGGAAAATATATTTTAGTGGCACAACGTCAAAATAACCGTAAATTGGCAAAGCAAACCAGATTTCCTCACAATTATTCAAAAAATAAAAAGAGGGGAATCTTTTAATCCTCCGACCTACGGAACCATGCTATTGGAGCCAGACGGTAATTATCTTCTGTGAGAAAAACCCTCTATATACACGATCAATGTTTTTTCTTTGGTGCTCAGAGTTAGAGAACTGATTTTAGATAAGTTTGGAGCTCTGAATCGAAATATGAAATTATATTTTCTCTAGCAGCTCTACTTTTTCAAATAAGTACTGCTGTTTTACACAAAATATGCAGTTTTAACCCCATTTTGCGCATTTCTGAAGCAAGTATAGGCTTTCGAAACAAGGATTGCTTCCTGCATATTTGCCTTATTGTCAGTCTGCAGTCCAGAGTTACGTTGAGGAAAATTCACTACATGGAGTAAATGTCTGGCAAGTTTAGTAACAACGATTCAACGAATTAAGGTCAATTTGTAAGTTCTTGTTTTGCACATATTCGCTTCGAGTGATCTGTAACGAGTTGGATCTTGTAGGGGAATGTGGGGCAAAGTGAAAAATAAAAACTTTTTCTACTGAAATAGTTTCTATTCGAGCATAAAACATTCTTTTGATCAAAAGAATCGGTAAATAAAAGGTTCAATAAATAAATGAAAAGATAATGAAATAATAAACGAATAATTAAATGAATAAATCAATTAACATATGAAGAAAAATAAGTGATCGAGCAAAGAATGAATGAATAAGAAAATAAGTAAATGAATGAATAAATAATTGAATCAATAAATAAATGAATTTATAAATGAAAACATAAATGATTTATATTAAATGATTGAGTGAGTAAATGACACAAAAATTATTTCACTTTGCCCCGTATGTACTTGACTAATTGTACAATTTATTTAAAATATAAATAATCTTAATATTTACTAAATTTATACTGCATTAGGAGGTCTCAATTAATATTTAAAATTTTAATAACAATAACTTTATCACTTTATAGTAACAAAATTTTTTTTTTGACTTACAAGAAAACATTACAGTATGAGCATCATTTTTTAAAAAAAACCTGTATTACCAAATGCGTTAATCTTCGGCGGTATTTTTGTCCTGACTAGAAAAACTACATATAGTATTATATAGTTAAAATAATACCAGATAGGTGGAGCTAAGAGCAACGAAAATATTTCACCGTTTCACTTTGCCCCATGTTCCCCTACATAATATTTTCAGGGCTCGATTAATACAGGAGTTGACCATAAACAAACATTTTTTGGGGGTTTTCTGCAGTCAAACTTTATAAACATAAATATTAATGGAGAACCAGGAGTGGTGCTTTCAAGGGTGTTGAGGTGTTGAACTACTCATCTACATAATAAATAAAACAGAGAATATATATATATATATATATATATATATATATATATATATATATATATATATATATATATATATATATATATATATATATATATATATATGCGTGTGTGTGTATGTATGTTCCCTATACAAATCCACAGGTTTCGTCGGATCTCGATCAAATTTGGCTGGGAAAAGGAACGTAGGGGTTTTCGAACGCCAAAAAAGAACATAATTTTTATTTTAGGACGCAAAAATGGCGTTTTTCTGATATGAGGGCGCAAAAATTTAAATAAAATATCCATAGAAACCCTTGACTTTTCTGCATCAGATAAAATTTGCTCTAATGTTCCAAGGGTAGTTAGAACGTGAATTACAACTTTTTTTTCCTAATTTCATGCTAAAATGTAGGTAAACCTTCAATTAAAAATTCATTGTTGATCACGGTCATTGTCGAACAATGCTTTTATTAAAATTTGTAGCGTGAATAGTAGGGTACTTATGAGAGTTCTGCGCCAGGAGGCGGTGGCGATGGTATGCATCTGCAATCCGCCTCCCCCTCCCACTCTTCCTCCCACCGCCTCCTCCACTTCCTCCCCACCCCCTCCCGACCTTGGGGTTGACCCTCCCCACGACCGGGGCCGCCGCGAGAACCCGTAGAAGGTGACGAGGGTTTTTCCCGCGTTTTAGATATTTTTCCCGCGTTTTCGGACTTAGAATATTTTGAACTTGTTGTCATGGTATCCACAAAGTTTTTACTTTTTGGATGGCAACACTTGTTTGAGTTTCGGTTTTGGAATGGCAACACTTGTTGTCATGACAACCAGAGTTTTTAGTTTTCGGTTGGCAACACTTGTTGCTATGTTTTAACTTATGCTATGTTTAACGTCGGTGGCGCCATCTATTGAGAGGTTTATTTTTCTTATTTCTACGAATTTAATTATTTTTATTTTTACAGAGTGTTGAAGTTGGGAATCGAACACCCAAACTTTGAGTTAGCAAAAACGTATGCTAACCACTATGCTATATTTTTCATTACTCTTTCAGTCTTAATGTGAATCTGTACCATGACAACGAATATTACAATTAAATTAATTTTAAAACCATCAGTTAATTTACTCTTTAGTACTAATCATGGCATATCATTAACTGAATTTCAGCTCATAATTGAAACTATCATCATTATTATTATTTTTCATAATAACAAAGTTTTCACTTAAGTAAAGATTTATTTAAATACAACCCATTCGAGATTTTAGATTTGGTTCAATGCTTTGTGGACTTGAAATATATTTTAAACTTTGATTTTCTTTTTCATGCATTTCAAACTTTATCATTTTTATTTTTTCTAACTTGTTAAATTTTCTTAACTAATTTCATTTTTCTTTGTCAAATTTACAAATATTTTTTCTAACTTGTAAAAATTTCGAAGAAATAATTTTCTTAACTAATTTTTTTTGACTTTCATACAACAAAATATTTTTTCTTACTTGTTAAATTTTCAAAGAAATAATTAACTTAAATATTCTTTCACACATTTTGAACTTTAACGTTTCTTCCTGTCATTTAGCACTTTGATTTTTTTTTTTTTTTTTTTTTTTTTCACTATTTTAGCGTTTTTCAATTATTTTCAGTCTTTAACTATTTTCTTAACTTTTTAGTCTTTAACTAATTTCAAGCATTTCAGACTTAGATTATTTTTTCGTGATTTCGATTTTTTTTTTTTTTAGTATATTTTAGAGTTTGATCATTTTCTCGCTTGTTTTTACTTTATCGTTTTTTTTTTTTTCCCCGATATTTTTAAACTTAGAAATTTTTCACAAGTAGTGACAGGAATCGAACCTTCAAATTTTTCAAAACGTTATCATGTCTTCAATTTTTGCAATCATGTCAAACTTGCAATCAATTTACTCGTAGTAGTAATTAACACTTATCATTAACAAATTTTCTCAGATTTTAAAAAAATCAACTTAATTAATTTTTTCCAGTAAGCAAATTGCGCACTCAAGTTACATTCCAACACTGCATATATGTTTCAAGAGTTTCATTGAATTTATCACATTCCATTTAATTAACTCTAATAATTACTTTTTCATTAATACTTAACTTAATCATTTTTATCATACATTTATTCCAGTTACAAAATTATGCTTAAAAGTTATTTATTTTTCTTAGCACAAGAGATTTTAACATGTTCCTACTAAAATGCTTTTCACTCTAGTTTGAGTTTACTAAAATAGCAACTCATTTACGATTTAGATTCATTTAATCGTCTTTGATTCTTTTTTCATTGTTAATATTTTAAATTATCACATACGTTATTATTTTTATACATTTATCCATTTAATTTTCGAAAATCTACAATCAATTTACTTTTCGTATTAATTAACACTTATCACTATCAAATATTTTCATGAATTTTAAAAAATTATCTTCTTAAATAATTTTTTACTGTAACCAAATTTCCCACTCAAGTTATATTTTATCACTACATATGCTTTTCATGAGTTTCACTTAATTTATCGCATTTCATTTAATTAACTCTAATAATTATTTTTTATCATCGATATTTAAGTTAATCATATTTTCCTTTCTTTATTTTTTTTTTTCATGCAAACACTCTTGATGGAATAAAACAAAATTTTCAACTTTCATGAATTAAATCCCCTCTGAATATTTTATTTTACTTTACCATACTTTACTATTTTACTTACTGCGTTTTACTATTTATCATTCATTACAGCTTTTCCAAAATATTACTTTACAACCAACCAATTTCATTAACAGAATTTTCATTACAATTTATAAATTTCACTTTTATTTAATTATTTTTACCTACGGTAAAATAAAACACATAACACAAAAATGTTAAACATCAATGAAGTACCCAAGAAATGTTAAAATTATAAGTCGAGTATCAAAACTTCATGTCAGCAAATTTTAAAAATAGACTTACCGAAAAATAACTTCTACTGAAATTCATTTCAAAACTTGGAATCAATTTACTCTTAGCATTAATAAACACTTATCATTAAGAAATTTTCATGGATTTTAAAAATCAACTTATTTAATTTTTTTCCAGTAAGCAAATTTCGCACTCAAGTTACATTTCATCACTACATATGCTTTTCAAGAGATTCATTTAATTTATCACATTTTATTTAATCAACTCCAATAATTATTTTTTGATTAGTATTTAACTTAGTCATTTCATCGCATAGTATTTTACTTTATTATTTTTTTTCATACAAGCACTCTTGTTAGAATAAAACAAAATTTTCATGAATTTGAATCACTTTGACTATTTCATTTTCCCAATAATATTTTATTTTACTTTAACATATTCTCACGCGTTTTACTATTTATCATTCATTTACCAAAGTGATGAAAAATGTTCCCGCTATTATATTCAAAATACAACTCTTTCAATATAGTTATTTTCCAAGACGAAAGTTAACAAGTTTTTTCTAAATTATTACTTTACAGCCAACTAATTTCATTAACAGAGTTTTCAATACAATTTATAAATTTCAGTTTTATTTATTAATTTTTCATTCGCATGCAAATAAATTCAAAGTCGCAAATTTCATTCAAGTCGGCTTCAATTTTGTATAACTGAAGAAGCTTCCAACAAAACACTCCCACATCACAACCAAGACTTACAAAAGATATTTTTACAAAATTTCAAATCATTTCAGGAATATACACACTCATAGAAAATCCCCAACAAAATAAAATAAAAAGTTGGCTTAACACAATTTAAGACCTATCACAAGTACTATATTTGCTCCTTTTAAAGAATTTTCATTAAACTTCGTATTAATTTAATGCTAGTTCATGATCAACATAAACAGATAGGAACAGACACACACAATCTTCGTGAAAAAAAAAAAAAAACCCGGAAACAATAGTAAATTTATCATACGAAGAAAAAAATATTTTAAAGTCAAAAATCCAACCTTTGTAGGAAAAGACTCCTCCAATACTTATGCATTGATGCATTATTGAAGATAATGAATAATATTACAAAATATGCGTCGATTTTAAATTTAACAACGGCATAAAATGTAATATTATCCAAACTTCATTTCCATGCCTTCCTAGAATGTTCTGACTGCAACCAACACTCTCTTCGCTAAGCGTCCATCCACATCGAAAGCACAATGGATAATGAAAGATGAAACATAGGCTTATCTCAGATTTCATCTTATCATAGTGAGTCATGGAATTCACGTGGTAAGATTTCAACTCAATACTAACGGCTGTAAACACATGTGACCTCTTTTATCGCTGATAAAATGTTAGATATCACAACAAAACCATTTGTAATAATCTTATCGCCCAAAAACTTAATTAAAGAAGATACATCGATTTAAATCTTTATTTGAAACTAATTTCCTAATTAATTTCAAAACCACTGTCGACGATTTATTTATTTTTTATTTTTTCCCGAACTTGAACTGTCTACAAAGTTATTCTATTCTATTCATTTCTCATGCACACACAGACACACACACACACTTAAAGACTTAATTTTTTCTATTCGCAATCATTCCACCATAACATTTTACATTTTCAAAAAGACCATAGTTATTACTTTTTTTTCAACTGAGTTGTTTTCCAATGATTATTTCACTGTGGAGATTATTTTCAGTGCGTTCTTATTCTTTTAATAGTTTTCACCAATTAAGCATTACAATTATTTATTCTTCCAAAAACATAGCGATTTTCACATTTCCAAAAAATATTTCTAGTGATTTTATTTTTACAACAGCGAATTCAATTTCCTTAGAAATTTTCGAATGTATTTTGTCATATTAAAACGAATGCATTATTCAAGTTATACATATGTACATGGTGTAGCAATCAACCTTGAATGAATAATTGCAGGTCTTAACATATAAAAAAAATTTCAACTTGTAAGAATATTTCTTTTTTTTTTTTTTTTGTTTCAAAACAATATTTTTTCAAACTTGTAATATTTTTCTACTTAGAAAATGAAATCAAATATTTTTTTTTCTTCAATTATATAAAATGTTTTTAAGAATTAATTTCTCAAACTTGTAATGTATTTCCACTAATTAAAAAAAATCAATTTTTTTTTTCAATCATATAAAAATAAATTTTTAATCTTACAAAAATAATTTTTTCCGCAAAAATATTTTTTTCAAAACAAAAAATAATATTTTTATAACATATTATTTTTTTTTCTTTTCAACCTTTTTTCACAAAACTATTTTTTTTTCTTTTTTTTTTCAAATTTACAAAAATAAATTTAATCAACTGAATCTTCAAACAGAATGATTTAATTAATTTTAAAACTAGCAATCACTTTACTTTTTGTATTAATAACAACTATTGTTAATCCATTTACTCTTTGCGCTCTCAGTATTAATTAGCACACATGCATTACAAATAATAGTAATGTTTAAGATACTTATAAATCATTCACTCAAGCTTTCAAATATCCAATTATCATGTTATTGTTCAATCATGTGAGGGAACTTATAATGAAACTTTACTCATCAATCGAAATTATAAGCGAAAATATCACATTTTTAGCAATTAATATAATCATACAATTAACTTTGAATTTAAGAAAATTAAAAACTGTTATACACTTAGTAACACATAGGTCGAAATGGTTTACGATCAGGTGAGTGTCTTTTATCAATTGAGAGAACAACATAGTTGAGAAAGAGCGCTCACATTTCATATTAGAATTTATAAGTCTTTAAGGTATTTCTCCAATATTGAATTCAGTATTAATACGTATGAATTTCAACATGTGAATGTGACTGTATATTATTTTTCAACCCATTAACTTGTTTAAGGTTCACTATCATAATTTTCAACTTTTTCTTAACATATGTTGAAATATTTTACGTGTGTCAATCTATTGAAATATCACAAAAATCATATTCTCACTCAAACTTTATTACAATACCATACAGTGAAACAAACAAAATACAGCCATTCTAAAGCTTGCTTACAAGAAAACGCATGTAGAAATATATGAAAGATTAATTTCAAAGCACAAATCATCAACTATATACAACGCAAAGCAATAAAACAAGTTTAACTGCCTTAAAGGATAACAGATACATTTTGAAGGATAGAGGTAATTCATTTATAAAACTTATTAATTTACTACTTAGCTAAAGGTGCGTATTTCGCAGTCTGAACTTCCACATTGACAATATGATCCAACGTCCACCCAGATCCAAGTTGTATAAACACCTCTAAGGCGTTTTCAACCTGACCAATAGCATCATTCAAATGTTCTAAGATAGTGTCCTTAACAAGTTCTATTCGCATTACACTTCTAAAATAAGAAGTAATCAAATTATCATCATCATCATTATCATTATCACCAACATAACGACTCAGCACTGCCTTCATTACTATGCACCATTTAATGCTTCGTTTTTCATCTATTTCATCCTCCAATATTTGAATAATTTGGGGTCTTAACTCATCAAAACACATTTTTATGTCTTGAGAATTTTGAGGAGCAGGTGTTACAAACTCCGTAGCAAAAACACCGAATGCAGTTTGTCGAGTAGGTTTTAATCTCTTTGGGACATGAGTTTTCACTGTAACTTGCTTCACTGCACTATGCATCACGTTCGTGTTATGCATAGTGCAGTGAAGTTATAAGAGTTTTTAATTTTCTTAAATTCAAAGTTAATTGTATGATTATATTAATTGCTAAAAATGTGATATTTTCGCTTATAATTTCGATTGATGAGTAAAGTTTCATTATAAGTTCCCTCACATGATTGAACAATAACATGATAATTGGATATTTGAAAGCTTGAGTGAATGATTTATAAGTATCTTAAACATTACTATTATTTGTAATGCATGTGTGCTAATTAATACTGAGAGCGCAAAGAGTAAATGGATTAACAATAGTTGTTATTAATACAAAAAGTAAAGTGATTGCTAGTTTTAAAATTAATTAAATCATTCTGTTTGAAGATTCAGTTGATTAAATTTATTTTTGTAAATTTGAAAAAAAAAAGAAAAAAAAAATAGTTTTGTGAAAAAAGGTTGAAAAGAAAAAAAAATAATATGTTATAAAAATATTATTTTTTGTTTTGAAAAAAATATTTTTGCGGAAAAAATTATTTTTGTAAGATTAAAAATTTATTTTTATATGATTGAAAAAAAAAATTGATTTTTTTTAATTAGTGGAAATACATTACAAGTTTGAGAAATTAATTCTTAAAAACATTTTATATAATTGAAGAAAAAAAAATATTTGATTTCATTTTCTAAGTAGAAAAATATTACAAGTTTGAAAAAATATTGTTTTGAAACAAAAAAAAAAAAAAAGAAATATTCTTACAAGTTGAAATTTTTTTTATATGTTAAGACCTGCAATTATTCATTCAAGGTTGATTGCTACACCATGTACATATGTATAACTTGAATAATGCATTCGTTTTAATATGACAAAATACATTCGAAAATTTCTAAGGAAATTGAATTCGCTGTTGTAAAAATAAAATCACTAGAAATATTTTTTGGAAATGTGAAAATCGCTATGTTTTTGGAAGAATAAATAATTGTAATGCTTAATTGGTGAAAACTATTAAAAGAATAAGAACGCACTGAAAATAATCTCCACAGTGAAATAATCATTGGAAAACAACTCAGTTGAAAAAAAAGTAATAACTATGGTCTTTTTGAAAATGTAAAATGTTATGGTGGAATGATTGCGAATAGAAAAAATTAAGTCTTTAAGTGTGTGTGTGTGTCTGTGTGTGCATGAGAAATGAATAGAATAGAATAACTTTGTAGACAGTTCAAGTTCGGGAAAAAATAAAAAATAAATAAATCGTCGACAGTGGTTTTGAAATTAATTAGGAAATTAGTTTCAAATAAAGATTTAAATCGATGTATCTTCTTTAATTAAGTTTTTGGGCGATAAGATTATTACAAATGGTTTTGTTGTGATATCTAACATTTTATCAGCGATAAAAGAGGTCACATGTGTTTACAGCCGTTAGTATTGAGTTGAAATCTTACCACGTGAATTCCATGACTCACTATGATAAGATGAAATCTGAGATAAGCCTATGTTTCATCTTTCATTATCCATTGTGCTTTCGATGTGGATGGACGCTTAGCGAAGAGAGTGTTGGTTGCAGTCAGAACATTCTAGGAAGGCATGGAAATGAAGTTTGGATAATATTACATTTTATGCCGTTGTTAAATTTAAAATCGACGCATATTTTGTAATATTATTCATTATCTTCAATAATGCATCAATGCATAAGTATTGGAGGAGTCTTTTCCTACAAAGGTTGGATTTTTGACTTTAAAATATTTTTTTCTTCGTATGATAAATTTACTATTGTTTCCGGGTTTTTTTTTTTTTTTTTTCACGAAGATTGTGTGTGTCTGTTCCTATCTGTTTATGTTGATCATGAACTAGCATTAAATTAATACGAAGTTTAATGAAAATTCTTTAAAAGGAGCAAATATAGTACTTGTGATAGGTCTTAAATTGTGTTAAGCCAACTTTTTATTTTATTTTGTTGGGGATTTTCTATGAGTGTGTATATTCCTGAAATGATTTGAAATTTTGTAAAAATATCTTTTGTAAGTCTTGGTTGTGATGTGGGAGTGTTTTGTTGGAAGCTTCTTCAGTTATACAAAATTGAAGCCGACTTGAATGAAATTTGCGACTTTGAATTTATTTGCATGCGAATGAAAAATTAATAAATAAAACTGAAATTTATAAATTGTATTGAAAACTCTGTTAATGAAATTAGTTGGCTGTAAAGTAATAATTTAGAAAAAACTTGTTAACTTTCGTCTTGGAAAATAACTATATTGAAAGAGTTGTATTTTGAATATAATAGCGGGAACATTTTTCATCACTTTGGTAAATGAATGATAAATAGTAAAACGCGTGAGAATATGTTAAAGTAAAATAAAATATTATTGGGAAAATGAAATAGTCAAAGTGATTCAAATTCATGAAAATTTTGTTTTATTCTAACAAGAGTGCTTGTATGAAAAAAAATAATAAAGTAAAATACTATGCGATGAAATGACTAAGTTAAATACTAATCAAAAAATAATTATTGGAGTTGATTAAATAAAATGTGATAAATTAAATGAATCTCTTGAAAAGCATATGTAGTGATGAAATGTAACTTGTGTGCGAAATTTGCTTACTGGAAAAAAATTAAATAAGTTGATTTTTAAAATCCATGAAAATTTCTTAATGATAAGTGTTTATTAATGCTAAGAGTAAATTGATTCCAAGTTTTTAAATGAATTTCAGTAGAAGTTATTTTTCGGTAAGTCTATTTTTAAAATTTGCTGACATGAAGTTTTGATACTCGACTTATAATTTTAACATTTCTTGGGTACTTCATTGATGTTTAACATTTTTGTGTTATGTGTTTTATTTTACCGTAGGTAAAAATAATTAAATAAAAGTGAAATTTATAAATTGTAATGAAAATTTTGTTAATGAAATTGGTTGGTTGTAAAGTAATATTTTGGAAAAGCTGTAATGAATGATAAATAGTAAAACGCAGTAAGTAAAATAGTAAAGTATGGTAAAGTAAAATAAAATATTCAGAGGGGATTTAATTCATGAAAGTTGAAAATTTTGTTTTATTCCATCAAGAGTGTTTGCATGAAAAAAAAAATAAAGAAAGGAAAATATGATTAACTTAAATATCGATGATAAAAAATAATTATTAGAGTTAAAAAAATGAAATGCGATAAATTAAGTGAAACTCATGAAAAGCATATGTAGTGATAAAATATAACTTGAGTGGGAAATTTGGTTACAGTAAAAAATTATTTAAGAAGATAATTTTTTAAAATTCATGAAAATATTTGATAGTGATAAGTGTTAATTAATACGAAAAGTAAATTGATTGTAGATTTTCGAAAATTAAATGGATAAATGTATAAAAATAATAACGTATGTGATAATTTAAAATATTAACAATGAAAAAAGAATCAAAGACGATTAAATGAATCTAAATCGTAAATGAGTTGCTATTTTAGTAAACTCAAACTAGAGTGAAAAGCATTTTAGTAGGAACATGTTAAAATCTCTTGTGCTAAGAAAAATAAATAACTTTTAAGCATAATTTTGTAACTGGAATAAATGTATGATAAAAATGATTAAGTTAAGTATTAATGAAAAAGTAATTATTAGAGTTAATTAAATGGAATGTGATAAATTCAATGAAACTCTTGAAACATATATGCAGTGTTGGAATGTAACTTGAGTGCGCAATTTGCTTACTGGAAAAAATTAATTAAGTTGATTTTTTTAAAATCTGAGAAAATTTGTTAATGATAAGTGTTAATTACTACTACGAGTAAATTGATTGCAAGTTTGACATGATTGCAAAAATTGAAGACATGATAACGTTTTGAAAAATTTGAAGGTTCGATTCCTGTCACTACTTGTGAAAAATTTCTAAGTTTAAAAATATCGGGAAAAAAAAAAAAACGATAAAGTAAAAACAAGCGAGAAAATGATCAAACTCTAAAATATACTAAAAAAAAAAAATCGAAATCACGAAAAAATAATCTAAGTCTGAAATGCTTGAAATTAGTTAAAGACTAAAAAGTTAAGAAAATAGTTAAAGACTGAAAATAATTGAAAAACGCTAAAATAGTGAAAAAAAAAAAAAAAAAAATCAAAGTGCTAAATGACAGGAAAAAACGTTAAAGTTCAAAATGTGTGAAAGAATATTTAAGTTAATTATTTCTTTGAAAATTTAACAAGTAAGAAAAAATATTTTGTTGTATGAAAGTCAAAAAAAATTAGTTAAGAAAATTATTTCTTCGAAATTTTTACAAGTTAGAAAAAATATTTGTAAATTTGACAAAGAAAAATGAAATTAGTTAAGAAAATTTAACAAGTTAGAAAAAATAAAAATGATAAAGTTTGAAATGCATGAAAAAGAAAATCAAAGTTTAAAATATATTTCAAGTCCACAAAGCATTGAACCAAATCTAAAATCTCGAATGGGTTGTATTTAAATAAATCTTTACTTAAGTGAAAACTTTGTTATTATGAAAAATAATAATAATGATGATAGTTTCAATTATGAGCTGAAATTCAGTTAATGATATGCCATGATTAGTACTAAAGAGTAAATTAACTGATGGTTTTAAAATTAATTTAATTGTAATATTCGTTGTCATGGTACAGATTCACATTAAGACTGAAAGAGTAATGAAAAATATAGCATAGTGGTTAGCATACGTTTTTGCTAACTCAAAGTTTGGGTGTTCGATTCCCAACTTCAACACTCTGTAAAAATAAAAATAATTAAATTCGTAGAAATAAGAAAAATAAACCTCTCAATAGATGGCGCCACCGACGTTAAACATAGCATAAGTTAAAACATAGCAACAAGTGTTGCCAACCGAAAACTAAAAACTCTGGTTGTCATGACAACAAGTGTTGCCATTCCAAAACCGAAACTCAAACAAGTGTTGCCATCCAAAAAGTAAAAACTTTGTGGATACCATGACAACAAGTTCAAAATATTCTAAGTCCGAAAACGCGGGAAAAATATCTAAAACGCGGGAAAAACCCTCGTCACCTTCTACGGGTTCTCGCGGCGGCCCCGGTCGTGGGGAGGGTCAACCCCAAGGTCGGGAGGGGGTGGGGAGGAAGTGGAGGAGGCGGTGGGAGGAAGAGTGGGAGGGGGAGGCGGATTGCAGATGCATACCATCGCCACCGCCTCCTGGCGCGGAACTCTCATAAGTACCCTACTGTGAATAATATCATTGAGAAGAAAGTTCTGTTGCCATTTTTTCTCGAATATGAATAAATAAAGTTTTAGCTTTTGTGTTGAAACTTTTTCTGTAATCGGGAGATTTAAAATTTTTCTTTTTTGGTTATTTTTCCACAATCTGTCGGGAAATATTAATTTTTTTTTTTTTTTTTAATGATTTCTTTTTTTTTTTTTTTGATCAAGCCTGATTGTTGAACACGAGTCACTTGACATACTTTTTATTTTCGAGGTAGAACGTGCAAAGCCGGGCGAAGCAAATAGTTCAAAATATTTGTTGAGAAGCAGAGCATCTCACACTTGTAAAAAAAGGCAAATAAATAAAGAAGAGTATCTGAATTTTCTTTTATTTTCCTAAATAATAGACTACTACAATTTTAGTATTTTTGGGGCCCATAAAAATCGTGGATCCATTGCCAACAATCAAATTGTTCTGGATGCTAATTAAGTTCTGAATATTTGTGTAATACAATAGGAATAAAAAATCAATGTTTTGTTTTTTATTTGATCTATGGATGTAACTTAAACCCGTGTCACGTATATTTCCATGTTATATCTTAGAAATGTGAGCTCCTGGGTAAAAACTGATGTCACATTTGAACTCAGGGCACCAAATTCATACGAAATCAGTTCCTAATACCCGGGCACTAAAATGACTGTTCCCCTGTGTTATTGATGCTTAACAAGCAGTTGTATTACGTCTAAATGTTTTGAAAAATGAAGCCATCTCAAAGGTTAAGTTCGC